>NW_011967120.1:26955-65221 GCF_000949405.1 Vollenhovia emeryi | reverse complement strand
AGAGAGAGAGAGAGAGAGAGAGAGAGAGAGAGAGAGAGAGAGAGAGAGAGAATCACGATCGAGCACCTGTAGGATTTTCCCGCCGACAAACTCGCGGCGAGCACTGAGAAATCCGTTCTCCACGAACTTGGCTCGCCTTCAGATTAAACTTAACGGGAAAATTTAACGTAAGAGTGTCTTGGGAATAAAATTTTCAGGGTGTCAACTCTGTTGTATCTTACACTATAATGAAAATACTAAAAGTGAGCAGCTCTTTCTAACTGTCCGTTTAGGAGACAGAGCCGCTCACTTTTAGCATTTTTACTATATTGTAAGATGCACAATTGATGCCCGGGACAAACCGAATTTATAAAAGTATCTTTTTCGCGATCTTACATGCTTCGCTACAAACTTCATATATAACAGTTTTCTTCGATGTTGTTCACCTTGACATACACATGGGCTTTTTCCAGGAGGAATATAATTTTATATAATAATAAATTTTCAAGTAAGACCCTCGAAACTGAACAATATATGAGAACATGCCTAATGCGGGTCACAAGGCAAGATGTAGGTAGCCCAACTTGTTATAGATCTTCAAATCTTTCTGAAAAATCGTGAATCTATATACCGTTTCTTTCCACATTAGTACTAAGTACGCGCCGAATTGTTTTTCCGGACATAACGCAGTTTGTCTTTACACGCAGATTCTGCTGACGACAATTATTCCGCGTGTAAAGACAAACTGCGTTATGTCCGGAAAAACAATTCGGCGCGTAGTACTAATGTGGAAAGAAACGGTATATACAGGGTGTCTCAGAATTCGCGCATTCGGAATTAATAGCTTGATTATTCGTGCCAAAAAAAGTAATTTTTTCCTCTGGCAAAATTGTGTTTGAACATTACTTTTCAAATAAGAGCAACTTTAAGGTAACGAATAGGCGCTTTAGGTAACGCGTGAATCAGGAGCGGCACGCGCACAGCGTGCCAGCGCGTTTGAGCGTGTATGCTATTTTACTATTTTGATAAAAGTTTTTATAAAAACTATGCATGATACCTAAATATCGTTATTTTGAACACATCTTATCTTAATAAGAGAATATGTTGCAATTAACATTACCGATTAATATTACTGAAGCAACGATTGAAAGTCAAATAAGAAGATTAGATAAGACGTGAATAATTGTGAACCGAAATTATTGTTCCAAAAGAAAATAAATAAATAAATAATAATAAAATTAGCAACATGTCGCAATATACTCCACTCGTATAATTCATCGTGATAATCACACTTCTTTTCCGTGTAATACAGACACGTAAAACACATGAACGTTTCTGTCATGAACGTGTCTGAACATGACAGAAACGTACACGCTCAAACGCGCTGGCACGCCGTGCGCGTGCCGCTCCTGATTCACGCGTTACCTAAAGCGCTTATTCGTTACCGTAAAGTTGCTCTTATTTGAAAAGTAATGTTCAGACACAATTTTGCCAGAGGAAAAAGTTACTTTTTTTGACACGAATAATCACGCTATGAATTCCGAATGCGCGAATTCTGAGACACTGTAGATTCACGATTTTTCAGAAAGATTTGAAGATCTACAAGTTGGGCTACCTACATCTTGCCTTGTGACCCGCATTAGGCATGTTCACATATATTGGATAATTTTATATCTTTTTTATCATAATTAACATAGCGATTGATCGGCAGTGACGGATCGAGGAGTATCGAAGAGTATAGAGAATGGGAACGATCGAGGAATCACACATGTATATATACACACACACATGCACACACACCTGTCGATTGAACGCGTCCGGCATGGTGAACGTGGACGTTATCCAGCAATAAGTGTTGATGACATTCACGGGCAGGCCCTGGACGATGCAGGAGATCGGGTTACCGACGTACTGGGAGGCCGTGATCAACACCGAGCACGTGAACAGCAGCACCGTGGTGAAGTGGTTGTGCATGCGAAACAGCACGGAGTCCGTGACGATCTCCTGCCGCTTCAAGTACTTGCTTAGTCCTCCCAGCAGCTTGTACATGATCGCGCTTGTTGCGTTCGGGTGTGCCGCGAGGACGACGTCCCCCGCGAAGGAGGACAAACAACGGCGAGGACGCTTGCCGAGGAGCAAGGATATCCAGCGGCGCCGTCACACCTCGACCGCGGCACCGGCACCACCTCTCCGCCTCCACCTCCGCCGACACCAGAACGCGAGTGCACCACGTGCGATCCTCGGGCGCAGCGCGCGAGGTCACCTCTCCACACTCGCACGCGCGCGCGCGGTGCTGGACCTCGCGAGTCCTCAACGGCGATATCCCCCGGGACCACGAGGACGTACAATCAACCGGCACTAACGAGCGTAGCCCATCCACCGCGCTCTCGCGCGAACGAAACCAGCAAAACGAAACGAAAGAGAGACACGAGCGTGCACGGTTGTCCACGCGGCTTGCCTCTCTACCTCCCTCCTTTTTTCTCCTCTGCCGCTTCGCCTTCCTCCTCTATTGCCCCCTCCTCTCCTTGTTCCCTCCTCTGCCTCCTCCCGTGCCCTCTTTCACGGCCTCTCTCTCTCTCTCTCTTTTTCTCTTTCTCTCTTCCCGTAACCCTCTATCCCCGCCGAGGGTCCTTCCTTCCCTCGACCCTCCGTACGCGGAGAGATCGGTCACCGAACCACGCTGGACGAGTTCCCGACGAGTCCTCGACGTGTTCCAGTTCCTCCCGCGAGAGATCGGCGGCTCACGCGCTCGCGTGAATCATTTAGCGAGGCGGGTAATAAAAGCGCCGTTGCGGCAGGGGGTGGGTCGCGGGACCGTCTTCGTCCCTCTTCTCGTCCCACTTCCGTTTCCCCGAGCCCTTCCTCCTATATTCCCCCCCTAAGACGGCTTCCGCGTCTCCTCGGTCCCCCCCAAACAGTCTCTTTCTGTCTCCTTTTTGTCTTAACTTTTTCTATTCCAACAATTATCCTCTTCCACAATCCGGTGTTTCGACCCCGGCGAGTTCCACGAACGGTCCGTCTTCTCGGACAGGTATATCCTTCGCCTCGGCAATTATCGCAGCGTATCACGGAATCCCCGCGCGCGTCTCCGCCGTTAGCATCCGACCGCGACGCCAACGAACGTGTAAACAAACGGCGGCGTCACGCGCCACAAGGATCTTCCTGAGCGGACCGGCCTCCCCGTCCCCTCCTCCCTCGGCGACTCGATTTCTCAACCGATTACCCTCGAGATCTCTCCAGCGGTCCCTTCCATCCGCGGCCGCGGGACGCGCGCGCGTTAAGGTAAAAGAACTAGAGGCCGGCGGGGGCCGCTCGTACGTGGATGTTCCCTTCTCGAGGACGCGAGATTTCCTCCCTCCCCTTTCCTCTCTCTTTTCCCCTCAACGTTCCCGGAGGACTCGCCAGAGCAGCAGAGGCCACGTTGAAATACGGCGAGCGCAAAACGCAGCCGCGCACCGCCGTCGCGTATCGAGGAAGCGACACTAACTACCAACTGTCAATCGTGCCAATCCCCCTCTCTCTCTTTCTCTCTCTTTCTCTCGCTCTTCCTCTATCCCCCTTCCCGGCAAAGTCGTCCCCTCCCCGATCGAGCCTCCGTGCACGGCACGCATGAGGCGAAACAAAATTGTGCAGGCAGCCGCGGCGAGGCGGACGCCACTCTCTAGGTGCCCCGTCTTCTGTTCTTCTCTCGCGAAGGAAGTAAACGCCTCTCCCCCTTCCTCCTAGCTCATTTTTTTCCCACAGAACTACCGTGAGACGGCCGCGTGCGCGCGCGCGCGCAAACGCAGCAGCTCTTAAGCTGCAACTGACGAGAAGTCGCGGTTGTTTGTTGTGTCGTCTAGGGGAAAGGGGGGGCGACGGTGAAGGGACGCCAGGGGCCTCGGCGAGGGTACACCAAGGGACCGACAGAGCGGCGGACGTGCACGGGGGACGGCAGCGGCGACGGGGCGAGGGGGAGGGGTCGGCTCGCGGCCGAGGAAGGGAGAGGGGGGCCCGACGCGCGTCTCTCATCTGCGGGCGCTATAGTGCGCGCCGTCGCTGCTCTACAATACGTGCCGTGCACTCGTCCCGTCTACTACCGTTGCTCACGATCATCCTTTTCACAGGCGGCACTCGGTTCGGGAATAGGGGACGACCCCCGGTATCGCCCGGCGCGCATATGCGGGGTTGCTGGCGGCGTTCCCCCTCCCCCCCCCCGTCTTAACGCCTCCCCTCGCTTTCCGTCCCGCTCTCGAGACCCTCGAAGGGAGATCCCAGACCCGAGAAACTCTACGGTCGGAATCTCCTCGCGCGCGGAACCCAGCGAGAACACTGACGTCGAATCGACGTTGACGCGGTCGAAACCGCGTCCCGACCGTCAGTTTTCGAAAATAATTAAACAAATAAAATTTAGAAGGCTCCGACGTGAAGTCACGAATACGAAGTAATAAGGATATGAGAGCCAAGACAGGATGCTGGTGTCTAAATGATTTTCATTTTTAATTTATTGCGAAAAATTTACCTCAGCCAGAGTTTGAATCTGGACTTCTTTATTTCTCTCTAGACGAGCGTCTCACCAATTCGACCACCGAGGCATGTCGATGAAAATAACTAAGTTTTGGAACTTTAGTTTTTGTATTAAATCACTACGTTTACGTTCCGAATACTTTCAACGTTTTACTAGAGAGAACTGCCAAGTTAACTGATTTAATACAAAAAATTAAGTTCCAAACTTTTAATTACTTTCGAAAACCGCGTCCCAACCGTCAGTTTTCGAAAATGATTATTTGAAACTTTAGTTTTGGTATTTAATCACTCTACGTTCAACGTTCCGAATACTTTCAACATTTTACTAGAGAGAACTGCCAAGTTAACTGATTTAATACAATATTTAATACAAATAAATTCTAGTACAAAAAATTAAGTTCCAAACTTTTAATTATTTTCGAACACCGCGTCCCAACCGTCAGTTTTCGAAAATAATTAAGTTTTGGGACTTTAGTTACTGTACTAAATCACTATGTTCAACGTTCTGAATACTTTCAACGTTTTACCAGAGAGAACTGCCAAGTTAACTGATTTAATACACAAAATTAAGTTCCTAAACTTTTAATTATTTTCGGAAACCGACGGATGGGACGCAGTTTCGACCCCACTGACGTTGATTCGACGTTAGTGCTCTCACTGGGGATCTCGTGTATTCACGTGCACTCCAGGGAGTGGGGCTGGCGGGTGGCGAGAGGGGCCGAGAGGAAGAGACGCGCGTTGGATAACTTGGATACTCCTGCCGCTGTATGTACGTTTGCCCAGTCATTCTACTGCGCTAAAATCTCGTAGTGTGACGCAATATTACAACACGGTAGTTCGTGGAGGTATCGATTGCTTCGTCGTAAGCGTTTTCTTTCGCGAGCGATTTCCATGACGTCTTAGGTATTCATTAGAGAGATCTTCTGTGTCATCGGCTCGCTTAAACAAAAAATGACCGCCATAAGACTTATTTGCAGTCATTGAAATATTTTTTAGCCAGTAAAACGATCTATACAGCATCCATACGGATCTTTTTTTTTTGCTAAATACTCTGAACAGGTATTTAAGATAAAGTAAAATATAAGAATTGGGTGTGTGTGTGTGTGTAAACATGCTTTGGTGTGCACTCGGTGCACTAGTGCAAGCAACCGATTTCGCTATTAATTATGTAATGACAATTATCTCGTAATAATGGAATCTCCTGCATCATCTTGTTGTATCAAGCCAACGGCACACGATACTATTTTTCCTACTGGAATGCTTACGATCAGGGTTTAGCTTTAAGTCACCTGATCTAATAGCGAATTCGGTTACTCGCACCAGTGCACACTGGGTGCATACTAAGGCCTGTTTACGGTCAATTTTTATACTTAACTTTGCCTTAAGTACATGTTGAATGAGTATTTATCAAAAAAATGATCCGCACGGATGTTATACAGATCATCTCACTGGCAAACCAGTATTTTAAGAGATATTTAAGACGATCCTTAAATATAAGAATTGCCAACCGTAAAGGAGGAAAGAAACAACTATTGTAAAACATATATCAACAGACTAGACAATTATCCCATCAACTAGCAAGTAGGTTTCTTGAAGAAAGTCATGACAAAAGAAGACTTGAGATTCAAACCACTGGATAACCAAAAGAGATTCAAATAAATGAAATTGACGCGGAGACTAAGAGGTCCAGGAATTATAACCAAGCTTATGTAAACTAAAGGTTAACATGAGAATATAACCTGGTGTTTTCTAATGGGGAAACACCAGCACACTTATAGTATAATAAAAAATTTACTTATTGTAAAAGTTTGTGACAGATTGCAAATAACTCTGGGAGTTAATGAAAAAAAATATACAGGTTGTCCCATTTTAACTTGGACAGTAAAATATCTCCAAAACTAAGCCCAGCAAACAATAAATGTTTCAGACAAAAATTGTATGGTTTCGAGGGGGACATAAGATGGTGTCACTAATTTGACCTTGAATAGCTGTTTGAAGGTTACGTGAAGGTCACCTTCAATTTTTTTAATGGAACCCTCTATTGTTTATTATTATACTATCTTATTCTACTAATTAATATGAACAACTTTTGTCTGAAATATTTTTTTATTTGCCTAACATTTTTTGAGATATTCAAGAGAAAATTTATAACTTTTTCAATGTTTAACTTATGATATCTCGATAACTGTTTGTCGGAGGAAAAAGTTATGAATTTTCTCTTTCGCTATAAAGCACGGCCTCCTTATTCTTCACGTAAGCAATCCCGTAGAAAAAGTAGAATCGTGTACCGTTGGCTTAGGATTTCGTCAGCCTCCGACCGTTCGTAATCTCGATTGGGATCATCGCCGCACTCGTTATATAATTGAACATTTCGTGGAAGTAAATAATTTCAGCCGACTCGCGGTTTTCAATCAGCGGCGACCTTTGTATTTGTCAACGACGCGTAAAAACATCGACAAAGATGGCCGGAGATAAAGAGAGAAGAGGCTCGCTGCGGAGTGAGCCCACATTATCGCGCGCACATTCGAGCAGCTGGAGTGTACAGATGACGTCGGCACGCTAATTCGCGGTTTACCTTACCAAGGAGAATTCCCGGCGAATTTCATAGCTATCGCGCTTACCGCTTCGCGCACTAAACTTTCCGCGGCGGGAGGCATGAATATTAATAAATTTGAACCGGGTGGAACGTTACTCGGCCATTATTAGAAGATTTTATCGCACAAAGTGTACGAAGATTCGCTGTTTTTTTTTTCATCATAACAATGCGAATTTATACGCGCGAATCTCGCCCGTATCCTCTTAAACCGCAATATCAACTTCCGCGCTTTTTTTTAAATTCCGTATTAGAATGCACGATTCTAGTAAAATTTTATCAAGCCTGTTCCGCGTTCTCGCCGGTATAGCTGGCGAGCGAGCCCTTCAACGGAAAAGAACGAAATCTTGCTTGCCCTTGCGAGACTCTTCGTACACTCTGACTCCTCGGAGAGAACCAGCTTTCCATCTTATCCTTGAGTTTTTGCCTCTACATCGTACGCTTATTGATATTCGAAACTCATTTACGAATTGACGGTTCTCATTCTCGTCTTTCATCCTTTTCGACCGTTGAAGCGGAATTTAGTGAAACAAAAGAACGAGATGAAGAATTGCTTCGATAAAAGCTACCAAAAGATCTGCAAGTTACACATGTATAGTTTTCTTATACAGTAATACACATGAAAAAAACCGAAAATGTCAAATGAACGTTTCTTCGTACATGTATAATGTAACTTAATAAGTGATGACAGTTTGTAACTTTTAAAAGTTACTTAATATTATCATTCTACACGATTGTCTTGAGGCGCAAAAGAGGAAGCAGCTTTCTCACGCTTCTCTCTTTATTGTTTCAGTCATCGGAATGCCAGTCTTACGCGCGATATTATCTTATCCTTGGTGAAGGATTTGTTATACTTTCGCAAGATATAATAAACTCCTGATGGGCTCTATTATTTCGCACAATCATCGTGACTCGTTGGCGTTGCACGCGATGAGTAACGCGTCCGTTTGTATGAAAACTCGGAGCTGTGATCCGCGAGCTTCGGCGATGACTCATTCGCGTAAGCGTTATCGGAAGTGTGAGAATTACTACGGATTCGATTCCATTCATGTAAACTCGCGTAAGGACGTCCCGTAATGATCCCGCGCATCCGCGGACTCCGGCTGCAACATCCGTTACAGTTTTCGTCCCCGCGATGATGCGCGGCTCGGTGGACCAGACGGGCGAGAGATGACGCAACCAGCAGCCCGCCGAGCGCGCATCTTATGCAACGCGAATGTCGCGCGAGCCTCGTCCGCGTCTTCCGTTGCTCTGGCGATTTTTCGCGCCACGCTTTGCCCCCTCTGATAATATCAACTGCATAATATAATTGTATAATATAACGACGTGTCTTTCGCAAGGTTAGCTTTGAACCCACTCTGTAGTGTTCAAATCTGCAGAATTTCCTGTACTCCTTTGGCTGCTGGGTGAGTTGCATTTTATATAGCATTGATTCGTTGAATAAATAATTTTTTTTTTGCGGGCATCTAGTAGTCGATCCTCTATTTGACTCGAATGGAAGAATCGTGAACCGGATACAAGTCTCTCGGTCTACAAGTGAACATACCAAGCCTTGTGTCCAAGAACTGTGTCCAAGTTCTAGTTTCGAGAAGTGTGTAGCCAATCAATCCGCATCTTTTACGGGAATAGCTGCAAGTTGACTGGCTACACATTTCTCGGAACTGGAACTTGGACACAGTTCTTGGTTCATGGACACAAGGTTTTAGCGAACTTATCGTTGAAGATGGTTAAAATTGTTAACCGGAACGTCCAGAAGTTGTAATCAAGAATTTCATTTGAACAATGATATTATATTGACACGCGCAAATAACCGCGTTTGACTCTCATAGCCTAAACCCTTTGTATTTTTATTTTCGAGAGTCCCGTTGCGTGTTTATTGTTGTATAAATTGTACGCGGAAAGAAGAACGATGTTGGATCAACAAGATCAGTGTAATTGAAATAAAATCGTTGAAACAACATCGGTATTAATAAATGAAAAACATCAGATTGTTGTCTTAATAATCTGGATATTTAGTTCAATGCTTAAAATTAAAACTCATAGCAATTACAATTGAGTCAATTAGTTATGTTTGTAGCAGGCCGTGACGTTAACGTTTAATTCAAGCAACTTTATTTTGCTTAATTCAACGTTATTTTTTTCCGTGTATCTCTGAGACTGGCGACACGACTTCAGGGCGAGACATCAGGCGTAACTTTTATTAAACACGTTTCACCGTTTACCGTAATTAGCTCGGGTGACTATTCAAATATTTATCTTTTATCTCGCACACACACCGTAGTCTCTCGTAATGAAATTTGCGGTCAATTATCTCGATAAAATCCATAATTAACTCGATATCAAATCCATTGCGGTATCAACGCCACGATTCGCGCTAATTGCCTTCGTTTCTTTGCTAATTAAGCCGAACACGGAAGAATTGGACAGGTTATTCGTCGCGTCTTTCGTACGTCTTCAAACATCGTTATCTTAATTAACATCCGCCCATGCACGCTGTCAACGAACCGTTTGCGGCGTACAGATTGAACAGGTCGCCTCCGCTCTCTTCGGAAATTTTTCATGTAGATTCAGAAGCCGCGCTATTGTTGTAACCGCGCACAATGGGACGCGTTTGTTCCCGTGAGTCCCAAACGCCTTTAAAAATTACAGCTCGGCCGATTGATTCTCATTCGTGGCCGCCGCTCCGTCAGTTGTCCTCGTTAACCGCTCATATTGACCATTGCATCGCCTCGCGTATGCATGCGTGTGTTGCAGCGATGCAACGCGTACCTTGATAATAAGTCACTACGGGGAATGTAATTTGTATTTTTCCACCGCGATGCGCGCTAAGGACATTTCATTTTTAATCGAACAAACCGCCAGCACGCAAACGCACTGGCGATGTATTCGAGTTTCCACGATGCAGTATCGTTGATTTGTTGAAAGATGAATACGATCTCTACACTGACAAACAAATTTTTTTTAACTAATAGATTTACTTAAAATTATTGTTTTTTTACTGAAGTAAATATTTATTCTATTTAAATAAAAATATCAAAATTCAAGTAAATCATGTATTATATTAAGTGAATTAATTTAAATCATTGCATTTTCTGCATTCAAATAAAGATTTCGTGAGATATAGAATACTATTTATTAAATGAAATAATTGTTTTTCTTAAATAAGAAATCCAATTTTCTTCGTTGCGAAAATTACATCTTAGTGAAACATTTTATAGAATTAAAATGAAATTTTTTTAATTTTAAATTATCTACGCTTTGATATTTAATAGATGCTTAAATTAAAGAACTGCATTGTTTAATTTGTTTATTATTTTTTAACTTAATAAGCTATTAGGAGCCACCTAATGAATAATTTTCTTGAATGAAGTAATATTTTTTTTTGGGTTAAGATATTTTTCTTATCAGTGTAGTAGCACAGTGTCAAACATTGGTTAAACATTGGCCTAATATTTAATTGCATCGGGCCAATGTTTAGCCAATGCACTGTGCATACTAGGGATTGAAAGACTTTTTTTTACAGCGTACAAGTCTCCTCGGTTTGGGTCACGAAGATTGTCTGGATCGTTACTTCGGAGAAACGCGACGCGCAATTTTTTCGTTCGCAACTTTTGTTAACTCTTTACACGCACCGATTGCCCAACAGTCCGCGTACGAGTGAACGGACAGGATCGATTGCCTTATCTGAAATAAATAGAAATAATTACGCACGACCGCCTTTTTTTATGGATCGTCAAGTTCCTTTACCTCGGCGGACCTTTCACTCGTGTCCATTTTTTTTTCTTACATTCGCTTTCGGTACGTTGTCCGGCGAGGTACTTCGCGACCGTAATTCCTTCCCGCGCACGTGGGACCCCGCGCATTCCAATCTCCCGAGCGCCACCAAAGGCCGACGGACCGGTTTGCGGGAGGGCCACGAAATTGAGAACCGTCGTGACTCAATCGTGTCGCTTGTAACGATAATTCATGCAGCGACGGTTTCCCTCTGTTGCCCGTATGACGTTTGGAAAGCGTATTTTGACCTAAGGCTGAAAAGATCGGCTATTACGCTGCCGCCTTCAAACCTGTGTTCTGCGTCAGTTTATCGACAATTACACTGAAAAATTATTTAAAATTATATATTTATTTAAAAATATAATAATGTAATATAAAGACTGAAAAAGAAGTTTACATCTCAAATCTCTTTTTCGAAGAGAATTCTTTCGCCAACGGTCAAATCACGTTGAACCTACAAGTTCTCGTCCGATCACTTCAGTCAAGCAACGTTGAGCGCGGTTAGTACTTAAATGGGTGACCGTTTGGGAACACCGCGTACTGTTGGCATCTTTTTTTTATACATTTAATATATATATTTGTTTAATACATTTAATTTTTTTTATGGTTTAATTCTACATATATTTCATATTGCTGTTAATTAAATTCGTCTGTTTAACATAAAGTAACTTTCCCAACCCTGACAATAGTAATTGTACAATTGTAACATTATACAATTGTACATCGTCGACCAATTTTTTAAGAGCGTTTTGATGTGCTTATACAAAATAAAATGTTTCCAGACGCAAAGAGCACATTGCAGATCAGAGGTATCTATCATGGAAATGTTCGAAATGGATCGAAAGTATTTCGTTTTTCCTACACTGAGAGAATCTTCTCTTAAAATTTGCGTGAAAATCATGTAATCGTGGGACAACATTGTATTTTAAAGACCTTCGTGAGAGTTTTTTCAACTTTTTCCATACATTCTACTAGTGAAATGAATAGTAAAATTTCCCAAAAACTCTTCGAAATGCCATGTTGTCCCACGATTTCATGATTTTTTAGGGCAAATGTTAAGAGAAAATTCTCTCCGTGTAGAAAGCACAATAGAAATCTAGGAAATAGTCGAACGATTCCGATCGTAATCCATTCCGAACATTTCCGAGAAAGTCACCCAGGCTTAAATGTCGCGCCACAAAGTGTCGCTTCTCAACATCTAGAAAAAAAAAAGAAATATATGCACGAAGTAACGTACAATGCCACACCATCCATATGACGTCCTAGATAGATTAAGAGCAACCTGTTGCTCGTGTTATGAGGACTCTCAATGTTCGTTGCATTACCGCGCGCGGTAAGAAAAGACGTACCTATGTACGTCACCGCGAAAGATTGCGTATTGCCCGATCGAGAAATTTCTTCGAACGTATCTGACTGCGCCCGTTCAGCCTCCGGCTGAAAACTCCCGCGAATCGACATTTATGGATCGTGACGACTCATTCACAAGGCGACTAATTGTGAAACGGATCTCTCTCGAAGAACGTATCTATTTACGTTAGCGTGTCTCCCTACGAGCGAGCGCGTTTTTTTTTGCAAGATAAACGGAAGCATCCTCCAGAGTTACGACGCGCTGGAATGCGCAACACGCAGCGTCGTTCCGCGCGACTCCTACCAACATCCGTCTGAAGCGTAGATTTTTATCATCAGATTTACGCGAAGACGATTTGCGCTGCCCTCGGCATGCAAATATTGCGCGCGCCCTTGCGCCGGTATCGCGCGAATGCATCTGAATTTTCTCACGAAGATCCGGTGGATGTGTAGTAAGTAATCGCCCGACGAAAAATGAGCCGCGTTCTGCATTGCATCCACGCGCTCGACACTCGACTCTCGCACGCGATCGGCATCCTATTCACTGCGGCTGCATACGCAAACGTAATCCGCCGTCGGAAGGCCACCCTTGTAAAGGAGCCTTTTGAGACTTCTCAAAAAGTATTAGGCAAATCGAACAACGTTTCAGACAAAAGTTGTTCATATTAATTAGTATTATAAGATAGTGTACTAAACAATAGTGGGTTCTATTTATGAAATTTATGATGGCCTTCACGTGATCTTGACAACGCCATTCAAGATCACACTGATATTGCTATGGAATGCTACTTGAAGCCCCACAACTTTGGTCGGAGAAGTTTTTTCTTCTGGAACTTATACGTTTTGAAATATTCTACGTGCTCGACCTACAAAAAACACGTCCTGTACATTGCTGTTTCACTGCGAAGGTCGTAAAGTACGTTAGAATGAAGGAAGATTTATGTAACTATAATACAATAGAAACCTGAAAACGATAAGAAAATATCCTTCCAAACCATCCTGGGTCTTTCAGTCGCTATGGGCTTAACGCAGTCGAACACTTGTGCACAGATGTTTTCCAGATTTCTCAAGTGCGCCTCTCCTCGTTTTCGACGATTTTCTTCCCTCTTAAGAAAACCAAAGGACGCGTCAGTTTTAGAACGTTTTGAATATTCGGTGAGGTGAAGTTATCGCATATGAGTTAGTGTTTCAAGCTCAAACAAATCGCAACGTCATAAAATATACATTATTACATACAGAAAGTGGCAATAACTGTCGGAGCGAAGAGGCTGTTTGTCTCTCGGAACTGGCTGCGGCATTGAAATCGTATAATTAAAATTAAAATTAGATAGACTGGAAGGAAAAGTGAGGCACATTTATACAGAAACGTGAAATTATTTTTTATCGGAATATTCAATTCCAAATAATTATGTAACAATTGTTTTAATTGTATGTTTAAAAAATACTATATCCTCTACAAGTTATAAATTATAATTTCGAACGAGGTTGTTCTCTTTTTAACAATTTCTCACATAATTGCGTTTGTAAGGGGAGAACCTCGAAAAATTATCTTCAACACCCGGAAATTCAACATCCGCTAATGTTAATTCTCGGACTAATGGGACTCTGACTCGACGAAACGTCCGAGTCTTTCCGTACATTTCCTCTACGAGAGATAGATGTAATCATTTTAAATAAAAGCGAAAAGAAGTTTTGCTCATTTTTCTTGCCCCAATTAAACTGGTAGGCTTTGCAACAACGATTTTGTTGCTGTCTCACCGTTTGCTTTACCGTCTCTCGCTACTCTATTTCCACTACACTGTATCTTTATGCAGCATAAATCAAATTAAAGTTAAAAAATAAAAAAAAATATGCCGTTAAACTATTAATGGCAGGGTCGATCTCAACTGTCCTCATGTTGATTTTCCATTACCTCGGAAGGGCTCGTACGGGCATGCATGCTGCGTTCGCTTAGGCGCGAGATAAGTCCGGTTATAGAGGCACCCGTTGTTTCCGCAGCACCCGCTACGGATATCGTGACGATCGATCGGTCTTGCCGGCTCGATCCGTCCGGGTTTGACGCGAGAATGTCGCCAGAACAAAGGAAATAAGCGGCCTTTTGCCAGTCCGATCGGTCTGAAGTCCAAGTGCGCCGACACGCGGGCAACAAGGCAACGCTTCTCTTTTTCTGCCCTCGTCGTCTCTCGTTTCCCAACCGAGAGAGCATAATGGACTGAGTTCCGGCCGCGATGATTCCAGCTTGCCGACCCGGACTCTCGGGTTTCTCGGTACGCATCCGCACAAAGACAAAAGCCCCCTGTAAACGAGAGCTCTAAGCGTCTCGTTGAAGAACTTCTGCATGAAAAGATCTCGCGCCTCGTGACCCAGTCACGATTCCAGCGTATTCACATTCAGAATCGTTGCGAATATTTGTCCGTTTCTGTATCTCTATGCACTTATTGTAAATATTTATTGACAAAATCTGCATCTTATATAAATCTATACATTACGTAAATGCTATGTGTTTTTATTGTAACGTACAACGTTAAAAAAATATTTAAATGTAATTTGTATCAATCGGTTATGCAATTATTTAAAAAAAAAACGCATACAGTGCTACATAAATTTTAAGGATGAAAGTACTGACGATTTCGATGAAGTTCTCTCGCGAAGAGATTTATAATCGCGAGGACACATTATAAATCTCTTTCATAAATTATAAAAAGCGAATATAAGACATACAGGGTGTTCCAGGAAGAAAGGTCAATATTCTGGGAGGTGATAGTATCGGTCATTTTAAGTAAAAATGTTCATATAAATGTACGTCCCATTCCCCACTGTTTCCGAGATAGAGCTATTTGAATGTAGGTACATACAGTTACAAAATTACCGACAAGAAAGAAGTACTACGTACTATTTCTAATGTTTTTGGTTTAAGTGATACACTTTTTACAGATCGTAATAAATTCAAATCAATCAATGGATGCTAATAAATTCGGATCAAATAATGGACGCCAGTGCCCGTATAAAGGAACGTCACGATGTACTCGGACGAGCAACACGCCATGTTCACACGAGAGTTGAAAAATGCACTTTAACGGTGCAATTTTTGAAGATTTATTACGACCTGTAAAAAGTGTATCACTTGAACAATAAATATTAGAAATGGTACGTGGTATTTCTTTCTTGTCGGTAATTTTGCAACTGTACATTCAAGTAGCTCTATCTCGGAAACAGTGGGGAATAGGACACATATTCACATGAACATTTTTGCTTAAAATGACCGATACTATACCCCCTCAGAGTATTGACCTTTCCTCCTGGGACACCCTGCATATTTTCGGTAGAAGGTAATAAATACACGGGCCTTTTGTCGAGTCGATATTTTCGAGAGCGACCGATACGAGATACGCGAGCGGTGATAAATCTCACGGCGCGCCATAAAATCCAAATGTATTGAATGTTCGATACTAGGTCACGGCGCGATTCCAATCACCAGGCCTTAACGACTTAACGATCCGAACTATTGTCAGGCCCGTTTATCGGGTCGGTCCAACGCACGGACGTGTTTACACGTATGCCGGCTTGCACGCGCATGTGCTCGACATACGATCGCACGTAACGCACACGCGAGTCCTCCGTACGAGGTAGTTAAAAGACGATCGACTGGGCAGTTATGTCATGTGTGGCGCGCGCGCGCGGCTACAAATGCGCGACCCCGCCGACGCACGCGAGACGCATTATTTTACAATCGTAGTAAATCGCGGCTGAAGTATCGTACGTTTATACATAAAGAGGCAATTTGGCAGTGTTATAATACGCGTGCGAACGCGCACGCGATTGTTCGCCCGTGTGGGCGCGCGACATAGCTTTCCCGCTGTCTGCTTCATTACTTCGCACGCGAGATAGCGATCTCAGATTTCGATGGCGTAAACTTTACGCCGATGATCGTCGCGCTGTCATAAAATCGCGCGCAATTGGAGCAGATTTATCTGATATTTATCTGTTAAACTGTTATTGGCTTTCTCACGGAATTTCAAGATTTTTTGCTAGACTCCTGAGCTTCATTTCAACGATACCATTAGCGGAAACTAGTCGGTCTGTACAGTTCTACATGCAAAAAGTGCAACAGGTGCAGAATTACTCACTCCAGCATCCCCTTGAGACAATATATGAATTCCTCTAAAAAAAAATGGACGGTGGATTTTACATTTACATTTATGTTCAGGGACTTATGGGAGTCTTAGCGTCATTTTGCCATTCTTGCTTCTTCATCAACTCTTGCTCCACTTCTAGCGGCAAGATTTTGTAACGCGCGTGACGTCTGTTCTCGAGATCCTCCGCCAAACTCTGAAGCAGTTCCTTGAACACATAGTTGTCCAGATTCTTTGCGATGTAATAGAGAAACAGCCAGTCACCGAAGTAGTACTCGTGAGTGACCTTGAGTACGTTCCACGGATTGTACTTTCCAGGGCATGCTATGGAGAACACGAGCTTGTTGAATGACGTACTCCTGCAAGGGAAAAACCGCAATGAAAGTCGCCCGCGGCATCGCAATCGTGGCCTGTCGTCATTTTTATATTAGAGGGCCCTTATCGCGGTGCATTAACGTCACTGTTAGTCTCTCGGGTATATCATTTCCTACGTCATTTGATATTTTTAAGTAGGCATTTGCTTAGACCTCGCTGACGTATAACCGTCGAGCCTTACGGGCAAGCGATATTGTGAAATGTAATGTGAAATGTAACAACAATATTACACGTTAGCTCGCGTTTTTACCGACTAATATTATGAACTTAGCATTATAATTTACTTCAAAGTTTACTACAAATTAATATTCTCTAAGCTCTTGTGTCTTATATAAAAATATTCGTTTGGTCTTATTTTGCGCAAGACACGTTACGACCGCCCTATATATAATTTAGTAAAGTATGTATAGGACGGTCGTAAGGTGTCTAGGCTCCAAATAATGTTTCCGTGTTGGGACGAGCCAGCGTTTAAAGCCACCTTCAATATCTCCGCCATGCGTCATCAAGAATACAGGGCACTGTCAAATGTGCCTATACTCGAACAAATCGAGCAACAAGATGGCATGATATGGACGCACTTCAACACCACTCCTATAATGCCGACTTATATGTTGGCGATTACGTTCCCTTCGAGAGGTAACGTTCGAAAAAAATCAGCGGTGTTCGTGGATTTAAACTCGGCTCTTCTCGTTCATGTGTTTACTATAAGTAGCGCACATTTCTCTGCGCCACGCTCGCCACTAGTAGATAAGCTATTAAATAGTATTTCATAAATAAAGATAGCAATAGATTTTTCCGAGATACAGACGGATACTCTACGTTGCGGAAAAGATAGCAAACCGCAACGAAATCGCGAGATGTAAGCACTAGTTTTGCATCGAGATTACTTTTGCAAGCAACGCGAATGATGTACGGTCCTTGTAAATTCGTCAAGCGAGAATTCTCAAGAGAGAAACCGATGAGCGCGAGCAGCCGATGAGACTCGGCGAAGCCACGAAACGTAACGCGCTGACGACGGAAAAATATGTGAAGACCGAATGTAGTAACCTCGAGTGAAGGATCATGGTGAGTAGTCTCCAAATCAATCCCAAACCGGTTATCACTAAGAGCACGAAGAACCAGAACCAAAGGAACGTATAGATCTTCTCGTTAACGATATTCAGTGCCATCACACACAGCGCGTCGTGCTTTTGTATAGTACCAGAGTGGCCGTACTTATGGAAAGTGCATTTGGTTACCTGAAAACATGGTTTTACATTCATAAATGCAATTACGTTAGTTGGCTGAAAAATATACAGCGACCAATCGCTGAGAACAAAACGTTGTAATAGTCAAAGTTGAGATAATGCTGAGAAAAATTAATCGAAGAAATTTTGAAAGAGAGATGGAACAGTTAGACTTTATTAATTCCGACAGTCGATAAAACGTTCGAAAAATTTTGTCGAACGGATTTATAAGGTTGCATAATAATATTATAGATTAATGATTACATCAGACTACAGTAATGTATGGATTACAATAAATTCAAATAATAATCAATTGTAATAATCAAATAATAATCTAATACTAATAATTTGATAATAATTTATATAGCATTGATCGTCACTGACGCGCAAACACAGCTATCGATATTACCAAAATATCATATAATTTATACTATGGTGTTGTTAGAAGCAACATCTGTTTTAATAACAATATTGTGTAGCATATAAAAGTGGCGACACATCGAAATTATACCTTTGGGAATATTACGTCGAGTGGGTGTACTTCATCCTTAGATGTAGCCGGCACGGAGACCAATCGGCCGAGATTCCAGAAAGCTCCTCCGAGGAACCAGTTGGTCAAGTAAATTTGCACGAACACATTTAGGAAATTCAAGAGCTCGCAAAAAATCAGACTGTACGCCCACGGACGATTTAAGTGCAAGCGGTTTATAAAGCCGGTGCGAATCTGCTGCACCTTCTCGTCGCGATCTTTTCGCGACGGTACCTTCATATCATCGTTTATCTTGATCTCCGTTTCACTCAGTAACAAGGATGCCATGTGCAATCCTGATACTAGCATGCTTAAACGTCCGCCTGAAATTTAAAAAATTGCAGTTAGAGAGGAGTACAATGGTGTGCGGTTTTCGCGATGCTGCTCGCAACGATCGCTCGACCGACATTCCGAGTCGCGGATGTAGATATTGTCCGAATATACTTATATATCCAAGAATATCGAGGAATACTCGATATTTTTGCAACAGAATATTCTTGACGCCAAATTAAGTAAAAAAAATCCTGTATCATTTTTCCTCGCGATAAATAGTTATCGAGATATCGTATGATGATTATTGAAAAAGTTGCTAAGTTTTCTTTAAATATTTCGAAAAATATTAGACAAATCAAAGATGTTTCAGACAAAAGTTGTTCCAATTAATTAATATAAAAAGATGATATAATAAGAAATGGAGGTTTTCGTTTAAAAAATTCAAGGTGACCTTCACGTGACCTTCAAGCAACTATTCAAGATCAAATTAATGACACCATCTTATGTCCCCCTTGAAACCATATAACTTTTGTCTCAAACATTTGTTTCTAACGTGCGTAGTTGTAAAGCGAAAAATTTAGAGGTTTTTATGCTTTTACCTCACTCTGTATAATATAGAATTAAAGGTTTAGCATAGAGCCGAACTTTCGACTCGGGCCGCCTCCGTTGCACGAATTACCATTCACCGGCGTTACAAAGTAATTTTGAAAATAGCGTAATGTTACGTTGTAAGTGGGACACCGTGCGCAGGTGATATAAGATTAGATCATGACGGCGAGAAAAGATTAATGATGATTAGCTCGCCGCTTGAGATAAACGCGCGCGGTCATAAACGTCGCGCGATACGTCTACGAGTACGCGTGCTGGTAAAAACCTTCCATTTTCCGCCAGAGATAGTGCGGCAAGTAAAAGAAGAGCGCCTGGAAGAACAGGACAAAGGGCACCCATTGGTAATAACCGTGGTGTATGACGGCATCGTTTTTGGAAGCTGGTCCGACGCCGGGATGCGCTATATCGCCCTCCAGCACCGCGGTAGCGTTCAGATGCTTCACCTGGAGAGTAAATCAGCTGACAATAGACAGCCGGAAGCAATTGTATCCCGGCTTTTAACTTTTCATACGTGGAAAAAGAAGCTCTTTGACGATAGTATTCCTGGCGTGACAACTTTATTTGGACTGTTTTATTTTCTTTTAGTTGCAACACAACAAACGCGCAGCAGATAAATTAAGTAATTAGTAAAGTGAATTCACTTTATTAACGATATGGAATCAGTAGAGTCACATCGTTAATTTTCGTCCAAGTTTTAGACTTACCACGGTGAAAGTCGACATGAAAAAGCAATAGGTCTCGATGACTTTGTTGTTCGATACAGTAATGTCAGCGATACATCTTTTCAAAATAACAAGAATTCATGTTAGGGAACGACATTATGTTGCTAGAATCTAAGATATAGCTATAAGCAATTTAGAACAATTAAGAAAATTATATAATCTCCACATGTATACCTTATGTGTTCTCCGAAAAATTGTCTGGAGGTGACTAGAATGGACGCAACGAGAAGCATCAAGACTGTAATTCTGTAATGTAATCTGAAAACTAAGCGCACATTCATGTATATATATGTGTGTGTATCTTTTCACTTATTTATCACAGGAAAAAGAACATTCTGTCTCGAGAATGTCTTTCAAAGTTTCAACGTAGAAAATCTTGAAATAAGGTTATATTGCGTTAAACAAAGAAAACTTGCTTGAATGACGCCATTTTTGTACAGTTCAACCAAGAAAAATATATTCTTATTATTTAAGAATAATTTCCTTGACTGGAAAGCAACAATGTTGAATAGAAACAACATATTTTTAAATCAAAGATTGTAGTATTTCAGTATTTAAATAAGAGTGTAACATTATTGAAATTTAAGATTATTAGATACTTTTAAGAAGATTATAGAATTTTCGCGTATAAAAGAAACTTATATAGATAAGAGTCGTCTATTATGAAATGGCTCCTAATATGAGATAACGGAGTTTCTGCTAAGCTAACAAGGCGTCGTCTGTTGGTTCCACCATGAACCTGTTGCCCTTGGAGTGAAATCTCTGTTTAGTGGAAAATTTATTGTTAGATCGTGCGTGTAATCGTTGCGAAAAAAGATTTGTGAAATATTGGATGTTGAAAACGTCCATTGTCTCATATTAGGAGCCTATCTCATAATAGAGGACACTACTTAAAAATAAATATTATTTTGAGTACATAAGTTTTGATTTGACACTTATTTTTTTCTGTGTAATACCACATGTTAACGTCTTTTTTTTCTACTTATCTAATACTATATTAAGTGTTTAAGTAGGCGCGTTACGTAAAAGACCAGATAACCAATCGACAATTAAATTCATGCGATTTAATTAGTAAGTTACGCGATAAGTAACGTTGTTCCAATCGTACATCGTCAGCTTTAATTGTGCCAAATACCAGAGATAATTATGACATAGAAAGCACATATAGGTGTTAGAATCGAGATATATGTTACCGATATTGTCAATGGCTACCGAGTTCTGATTGACTTTGAAATTGACATGGTCTTTGAGGATCGACAAGGCGGCGAACACGGTGCTGGGCGGCGCCATGCTGGCCGGTTCTCCAAGCCTCTTCCGGGAGCGAAGTTAAGGAAGTCGTTCGCGTTGTCCGAGTACAATTAACTTGCGAAGTTACGAACTACTTCGCGTCAGCTGATACAAGCGCGAACTTTCGCATACGGTTCTCGCAGCTGCCGAGATATTCGAGAAATTTCGCGTGCAAAATGCAGACGCGCGACGCTTCGAAATCCACATGGAGTACCGATCGAGGATGTACTAATGAAAACTCGAAAGCAACATCAATCTGACGAGCGTTATCAGAAGCGCTGATTGCGCACCACCCTAAGACATTCTACAAAACTTGGTATTATCGAGAGAGACAGTATTATTATTATTAAAACGTTCCATTCGCTGCAGATAAGAGTAGATAGCGCGAAGCTAACGCGAGAAGACGATCGTAACCGCTGGTCAAAGAAATGAGTCTGTAATATTGATTCACTATTTTCACAATCCCCTAGCGAACAGCGTGGATGAGACAGCGACCTATGACCCAGTTGTTGTGACCTATCATCGTGAACCCTTGAACAGAGCTACGAATAATTCGACAATGCATTTCACCAGGAAGAGTGTTTGCGAGGAACAAATATTTCTTTTTTCAAAGCGACAACTCTTTTCGCGAAATTGAAAGATTGCAGTGAAACTGGTTGCGGACGGGGGATTAAATAAGCGACACGTGGAACTCTTCTTTATTAAAGAAGATTTATTCATTTAGAAAAAGTGATTAAACCACTTTTTTTATTACTCATTAATACTTGTCTAGTACTATTTATCACTTATTGCCTGGTAATATTTATTACTTATTGTTTATTAATTGTTTATTAAAACAGTCTTAAATATTTATGCAATTATTTCTGACGTGCCGAGAGTTAGCGTCGCATAAATATTAAAAATTTGCATATTTAGTGATTTTGGAATGACGAATTTTTAATTCTATAATATATGGCGCCGTAAAAATAGGTGTGCGAGTTTCTTACGTATAAAAGACAATGTTTGCGTTGTGACTCGCGGAATCTCAATTCGTGAAAAATAATTATTATTTTATGTTGCTTACTCAAGGAGAAATGAAAAGTCAAGATGACGTCATCTTGATTTTCATTTCTCCTTGGGTACCTGCAAGCATGTATTACGTGCATGAGGTATCATCCCAAATATAATATATCTCTCAAATGAGACATTCTATAATTATTTCCACGAAAAAATAGATTTATTATCATTCAGAAGCAACATGTGAGAGTATGATTGAGTTATTGTGGATTCCTTCCTGCACAAACTACTTTGCCCATCAATATATTTAAAGAACGTTTTATATATGTATAATCGTTGTTTTAAAAGGCTCCATAAACCCGCTAGACACGCAAAATATAGCGCCGTTAATATTCATTCGGTCTATAATGAGCTCTCGCAAGACAGCGAATCGCTCACAAATTACAGGTGAGTGCCGACAGGAGCGGATCGTCACGTTTCAGAGTATGAGGCCGATGATTTTTTAAAACGCGGGAAGAAGCACGCGCCAGCGTTCTGGTTTCACACGACATGAAATTTAAAAAAATTGATAAACATCTTTGAGCTGGTTTATCCCGTGAAATCTTTCGACGGTCAATTAATTGAAATAATTATCAATAAATTAACGAATGATAGAAAAATTAAGTTAAAGTTAAAATATTGTGTAACGTCTTTTTTGTACAACTTTTACTTATTAAGAGTTATTCTAGCGGGTCGCCAAACATTTTCGCTGCGGCATGTAGAAGATACATATATGTCTAACATCATAACGACTTATCGCTAAAGGAGTCGCTAAACAAACTCGTTAAGCGCTTTCTTCGGTGCCTCCAATTCGCGGTAATTTGTACGGGCATGTTAACTGTCGCGACGCGTCTTGACTCTTCGCAGAGAAAAGAAATAGCATTTCGCCATACGGCGGTAGCGCTCTTACGCGACTCCGTCGTCGCGGAAAATTTTTTTTTTCGAGGAAACGAGAGCGCCAAGTAAATTTTTTAGTTAACAATCTAATTAGAAGTTTTCAACGCAGCCAGCGGTAATTAACAACGTCTGCCCTGGCTGAGGTAATATTTTTCGCAATAAATTTTCTGTATTATTAAAGATGCCAGGTATGGTCAAGAAAACACTGACGTTGTCAAATTTTTAGGTCGGAGCAAGATGTGAATTCATATACCGTTTTTCCAACCTGCCCTGCACCGTTACCCTCTTTGGGAAAAAAAGATAGCAACCCATTTTATGTAGATTGTTCGTAATTCTAATCTTTTGCGAATTTTATCTCGCGTAACCCAAAATCGCAATTATAAGCTATTCTATCTATATCCAAGATTTTTTAGTAATACTAATCAATTCTCTCGATTAGTTCCACCGATATTCAGTAACGCAAAGACAATTTTCACTTAAGAGGCACTAACCGAAACGTTAAGTTGCTTAACTACAAGAAGACGGTTAAAATTTTTCCCAGAGTAGAGCGTGTAAAGGTACCCATACACGTTCCGGAAATTTTCTGAGGAAAAACTGTGCAGTCCTGGCCTTCGGGATTGCCTGAACGAACCCTCGCGCACACACGCTCCGAAATAACTTTCAGTTTGCTAGTGAGCAATGGACGCGACGGACGATAGTTTGGCTCTTGTTGGTTTTGTATTGGCAAGACAGTGCATTCTGAATAGAAATCGCAAGAAAAAACGTGTCAGAAAAATATGGTCCAAAGAGTGGCTACAAAAAAGGGGGCAGTTTTCTACTACACACGCTCCGGAAATCCCGAAGGCCAGGACTGCACAGTTTTTCCTCAGAGGATTTCCGGAACGTGTATGGGTACCTTTACGAACAATCCAAATAATTCGATTACTAATTGTGGGCCCCAAAATGGATTGCTTAACTGTCTCTTTTTCCCAGAGTAGGCCTGTTATACAATACGTCGTGTGTCGCAGTCGGAGCGTATTGTATAACAGGCCTTAAGGATGTTCTGGCTATACAATCCCAGATAAAAGTTACTTGAATTTGAAATCGATGAAATTCTGAGCTTTCGATGGTTAAGATATGCACTGCACGTGCTCGTTTCGTTTAAAAGGCCAGTTAATATGATATGTGGCGTACCAAACGAATATATTTGCATATTTTGTCAATTTTGTGATCGTCGGCAAAAAACTTTTGGACGTGAATTTCATCCGGAAACGACTATAAGTTGGCAGCCGATGTGTGTACCACAACCCGTTTCCAGAGTTTTGCATTGGTCTTTAATTAATAACTCGATAACGAGTTAGCGAATCGACATGAACTTTTTTCAGAAACGTTTCTCGGTATTTTATTTACTCACAAAAAGTTTTCCAAATATCGTCAATGATGTTTCTTCCTAATTTGATCGTTTATATAAATGGAAATGCGCTGCTACTCCGTAAGAACTCGTGCAAAATAAAACGTTAAAATAACTCGTGAACCGATTAGGGAATCGGCTTCAGATTTTACACGCGTATTCAGATAATAAGTTCAAACAACCCATACAATTTTCAACGTATTCTCGATGTTATAACGTTAGCGCCAGAACATCCTTAAGCTTAATCTACAATGTGCTCTTTGTGTCTAGAAACTTTCTATTTTGTGGTCAATAAATACGTTTGAAAAGCTTGTACAGGTGGATAAACACTACATTGTCGGCAAATTTGTTAAATTTATTTCTACAAAATAGAATGTTTGTAGACGCAGAGAGCACATTGTAGACTAGGCTTTAGAGAGACCCGGACGCGAGCGCGCGTTCCAGACCCAAGTCTGCCTCTGGTCTCGCAGATCCGCCCCTGGGACGGATTCGAAATCGCTGCGGCGGCACGGCATGCCGGTCGAGCCGGACGATGGGGACCAACTGTGGCGCTCGCTCGCCGTACGCGCGCGCGGCCGCGCAACGTAGACGTTGAGCGTCGACGTGGACGGGCGAGGACAGGAACCCTTTCTTTCGAGGACTCGTTCGTTCTGCCGGCGGCTTGTACTCGGCCGGGGCCAATGGCCGGTCAAAGTCCCACCTTCGACGTTCGCCAGCTCTTGCCCCCTCGTCCTCCTCCGCGCGGCCACTTCGTGCTCTTTGCGCCGGTGTAGCGGTCACCCTTGGCGATCGTCCTCCCATAGCTCGCCGTCCCCTATGGCCCCCCGACGTCCGAACTTCTTGCGCGTCCGACGCGCTCGTGAAGGGGGGCCGTCAAATCGGAGCGGCGTGGCTCGCCGACCCGATTGCCGCCATCCCGAAGAGATCCCCGGACCCCGGCTCGGGTACGTCGTCCCAGAAGTAAATTCTGCCTCGCCGATCGATCGCACATCGTGAATGATGAAAGCGAGGCTGATTCACAGTCACGCGGACGCATTATCTACGCGTAAAATCAAACCCGCAGACGAGAACTGCTTGAAACGATAAGAATGACGCTTCAAGCGGCAATAACTTAAATTCCCGAGTCTCTTGCGTAACAGCTTGACTTCGGAGTCAACACTGGGGCGTTCTCGGAAACGAAGAGCCGATGAATCAAAATTTACTCCACCGCGCGACACACGGCTCGGGAACTCGGCTCTCGGGAATTCCAATGCGGCTGTGGCCGCGTTAGCTATTCCATCGGACTATAGCAACCGACACCTCGTACGAGCGCAGGAATATGTAACGCGTCCCCGACGGGTGCGTTTACGACTCGAATTGCCTTTGTATAACCCGCGTGTCGTATCGTACCGTATCGCAGGCGTCGTTTCGTTCCTATGACTCGCTCGCTTTAATAGCTGGATTTGTAATTGGAGCTCGCTGTACGCGAGCCGAACGCGCGCGTCGTGTTCGCCGAGAGCATCGGAGGCGGCGCAAACACCGCAATTGCAGTTTTGATGCTACTCTCGCGGTTGGACCAACTCGCGAGAACTAAGGGTGAACTCACACGGTACGGGAATCTGCGTGCGGGACAGTGGATGCGTGATTCGAACAGCCAATCAGCGCGGGATAGAAAAATGCGGAAGAGCCAATCAGCACTCTTCCGCATTTTTCTATCCCGCGCTGATTGGCTGTTCGAATCACGCATCCACTGTCCTGCACGCAGATTCCCGTACCGTGTGAGTTCACCCTAATAGTTTGTTTCCCGTGAATAAATGATATTGCCCCTACACCCCCCCCTCCCCGCGCGAGTCGGTCCATTGATCAACGGTGCACGGATAACGGGTACGCTGTTCCGGGGTCGTAAATTAAAATCAGAATATCCCACGCGTTAATATCTCCTCCGTCTTCGTTCGCCGCCTTAATTAATACCTCGAACGGCCGAGCGAGCGAGTCGCGAACAAGAGCCGTCGTGCCGAGCGTACATTTAAGCCGCTTGAGATTAATTTATTAGACTATTTCTGTCCAGGCTGCCTCTCTTTGTCTCTCTGTATTTACATCCTCGTTGTTTACTCGCATCACGTTCCGTCGCCGCCGCATGCGAGGGTATATTAATTCATCGTGCAATGGCGGATTCACTCGGGGCCCCGGAATAACGTCCTCGCGTTGTCATCGCGTGGCTGCGGCTATACAGTTTTTTTTTCTTAGTAAACGAATTCAGTCAATCTTTACTAATTTGGGATTGCCGAGGCCAGATATGCCAATAAAATTTTTTTATTAGCTCCAATTTCGGTGATACAGGAGGTTGAAATCTCCGAAAATTGTGTTTCTCGCTACTTCTGGAACTATTTTGTTTCGTGAGCTGCGCGAGTGACGTAGTTACATATATGGTATACACAAATTAAGCGTTATATGCACAATAGTTCCCGCGACGTTTTACTAATAGCGAATTCGATTGCTTGCACTAGCGTGCACTGAGTGCACACTAAGGCTTGTTAGTCATAATCAATTCTTATATTTAAGGATCGTCTTAAATGCTTCTTGAAATATTGAAGTGCAAGCAACCGAATTCGTTATAAATAGAAGAAAGTCCTCTAGTACGAGATAGCAGGTTTTCAACGTCCAAGTTCAACCACGAATCTGTTTTTCGCTACGATTACACGGCCTAACAATCAATTTTCCACTAAACAGATTTCACTCCAAGGGCAATAAATTCACGGTGGAACCAACACAGATGACGCCTATTAATTTAGCAGAAACTCAAATTAGGATCTCATTATAAGGGACTTTCATCCAATAACACGAGATATATTTTCCGTCTCTCCGGCGTGAATCTTGCTCTACTTAGGGCCTTACTGGAGAGTCCTCCATTTAAATTCTACCGGCAAGTTCTCCTTTCATGGAAGCTCCGAGCTCTCCATTGAAGAAACGGCAGGTTTTTCTCTTAAGGAAATTCTCAATTCTCCACCAGCGTTGCTCGTAAGCCTTGCTCACTCGTCTCCAAAGACGGGCCGAGCTCGGGGCTCACGTTCCCGTCCGATTCCGAAAATGCTGCTCGTCCAGCCGGTCACGTTACACGTGCGAGGTAACGTGACCGCCACTGCTTTATTATTCCGATCTGGTCGTTAACGTCAGATTACTGTCTGCTCGCTGTGGTATGCGAGTCGGCGCGACGAATCGTCATAGAGATGAACGTTTCCTTCGGGATAAATACAGGCCGGCACGCGTGGAGCCAGGCGTGTAACGAGCGCGTTATTGTACACAACGCAGCTCTCTAATTTATTAGATGTCGTTGTGTGAATGCCCTTTCATGAACGTCCACCGAGGTGATGCATGTGACGTCACGTCGTATAATTGATACGTAAAGTCGCCATCGATGGGATGGCGCATTAAGATACAATTGTCATTTCTTATCGGGCGAAAAATTAAAATGGAGAGAGCGGAATGCGTTACAAAGCTCTGTGACAAATGAGAATGCGTAGTGTTAATATTTTGTACTATCCGTCGTAGAGATCCGTCTCGACGATAGCATGGGCGCTGTCCTTTTACATGACGCTTGTTGGCTTTCGGTTCGATTTACCACTCACTGTTGTTGTTGCTGTTAGATTTGATATCAAAGCTGCGCCGCGGCTGCCGAACAACAAATTGTCACTGAGAACATCCTTTCATGTCTTCGATACGCTTGTGCTCAGTTCAGGATCGTCCTTGTGTTGAGATGTCAGACAGTAAATACCTGATTTGCGTTCTAATAAACTCGGTTTTTATCTCGACAGCCTGTGGAATTTTTATGTGAAACCCCCTCACACTTATACGCGCGATCGTGCGATGATTTAAAATGTTGCCGCAGGATAAGTATATATTTTTCTTTTTTTTATGCAAAAACCTCCAGTGTGTACGTTTTGATTAGTATTTTATCAAATTAAATTACGCTTTTCTTCAAATGTTTATTGTCATATTTCGTGTGGATGAGATTAGATAATTTTTATCAAGAAAAGTATGGTTAAATGTCTAACATTTGCGATAAAAGCCGCGATGGTTTCTCGCAACTTTGTCACCATTTACAATACGTGTCGGACTCAATCTACTATCTTTGTAAACACACGATACCCTAAAAGCTTGTAAACGAGAACGTACAATTGAATTTTCAAGGATATATATACGGTATTATATTAAAGTATATATATAATTTATATATATTACGTAATAAATGTTTTACATGTATGTCATGTTAATTATATAAGCTATATTTATATAAATATTACGTATATATTCTACGGTATGTAGTAGTTTACATATATTTAATTTATATAACACTGGTCTACAAAATTGAACTCCTTTTCTGCTTCGGAAATAAAATCAGCCGGTCTTTATTAATTTGGAGTCACTGAATCCCAATATGTTAGTGACAATTTTTAATTAAATCTAGTTTAAATGTGATAGGAGGGATAACATTAGCACGGGTTTGCGTAAACCTGTCTGCCTAATAAAGTTAAAAATGGCTTAAGAAATGCCAATATTATATTTGCAAAAATTTGAATTTTTTTCTTGATAAAGTGGAAGATATATTTTGAGACATTTTCAAATCATGCTTCATCGTTGCGGTCAATAAAAAATAATATCCAGCACAGCGATCTTGGGGAATTCTTTATTAGCTCGAAACTAGAATTAATAAAAAACTTTCGCTGATATGTTCGGATTCGGAGCGAGCAAAATCAATAAAGATCGATTGATTTCGTTTTTGAGGCATTTTCGTCGTAAGCCAGAATTTCATGTAATCTATGTAAGTTCGAGGCTGCGCAATAATTACTATTTAGGCGTCACGTAAATTATGCAAAATTATGCAAACGCGACCAATTATGCAAAAAAGTCACGCGCGAGTAGCAGCCGTTAAATGACGCGCGCTGGCATTTCGAATCTTGCGCGTCAAGATCTGCGGGGTCCAGGCTCGCGGTTCTCCCCTTCGGACGATGACGGTCAATCTCGTTGCCGTTCGCGCGGGAAAATTTAGTTCGCTAAATGCGGTTCAAGTGCAATAAACGTACCTGATGACCGCGGGAGGGAAGCGAATTGCAATTGCTTGGACCTCGAGAGCGCACGGGGTCTCTCTCATTCGTTAATCGCGGAGGGCGACACGCACGTGCACAGGCCCCCCCTCGTTAACGGGCCCCACACCTACGCGTTCGTGACGCGTAATGAAGTCGACGGCTGTGTGCGGGAAAACTAAGGTCACGACACGTCGCTTCTAATATTAGCGGCAGCCAATCGCGCCGTGATCCCCAGTGATCTTCAGTGCACTTGTGCGTTATCGCTGCTCCCGTTAATTGCCGAATCGTTACCTCGTTTCGTCACTGCCAAATTTAGAAGAAAAAAAATCGCGTAACGCTTCGCCGAGACATTTACGTGACAACTCGCGCATTAACGCGAACGTAATATATGCCCAGATAGCCAGAATACGTAAGCAATGCATGGAAATAAAATGCCAGCAACTGATGCTAGCTCGTCGCTAGAAATATGAATTCAATGTTCGAATGAGTGAAGTACAGCTAGCACAATGTTAACATATTGTTGTAGTTGAGTGCACAGCTAAAGAGAGAACACATCGAATGGGCATACTGTTAACAAAGAGTTAGTACACGTTGTTTTAAATTTTCTAACAGATATAAACTTGATATATCTATTACATCTGGCCAAGCACTTAATGCTAGCATAATGTTTAGATCACACAAACGTTTCATTTCCGATATCAAATGCTAGCAAACAACAGCACAATAAACGACAATAGAGGCATAGCGAGATGCTAACGTTCTTGTTAGCAATTTGAAAGTAACTTTCTCTGCTCACACTGGCTATCTGGGTGATCGTGGACGAAACAAAATCACGCATTGTTATCTTGCAACGTGCTTATTTGTAAATTTACTTTATTTCACGAATAATGGTTGAAACGTTTTTACGTTTTTGCGTGATTTTTAAATGTCATCAAAATAACAAATAAACCATTGGACTCTATCGCGGCAGTTTAAATACGACGCCTGATTGTTAAAAGCACTTCAGTCTTTAACTTATCTCTACTTATCTCCGCTTTTTATGTCTGTTGAATTTTCTGAATCACGACTGCGTGACGGATAAGAAAACACTCTCTAGAGTTTTCTTCACATTTTCCCAAGTCATCGGCGACTCTTTCCTCCCCCAAATTATTGAAACCTGCGATCGCATAATCAAGGGTTTCATCACTCGCGGTTAAACAAATGAGACACGTTGTCTCGTTTTATCTGAATCCTTCATGCGGATTTCAGAAACAAGTTTTTCTTCCACACCCACGCTCTTACTTACCATTGACCTACTCTCTAAAAATGTAGTGAAGATTTCACTGATTTTGTCAGTAAACTCATTTTCCACTGATAAATCAGTGATTATTGTCACACGTGACAAAAATCACTGATTTATCAATGAGTGACGCTGTGCGCACAAAATACGGCGTTACAGTCGTAGTGAAGATGTGACAAGCGACAGCCGCGTACAAGATCGAGTCTGCAGCGTTAAGCGGGAAGCATACACTTTAGCATAAGAGCATAAGCATATGCATAAAGAAATTGATTAATCCACAAGCAAATGCATAAGGAAATGAACCAATCAAATTCCTTCTGCATACGCTTAAGCACTTAGGCAAAAGTGTGTGCTCCCAGCTTAAGTCAGGTGTAAGTTAAACATAAATATATTGATTCTACTAATTCAGCAGTGAAAATTGAAATTCACTGAATAATTCAGTGACTAGCCACTGATTATCAGTGGTATACTTGTCACTATTTGAAATAATAGTTATACACTGGTAATCGGTGATTTTTCACCAACTCATCTTTAGAGAGTACAGGAGTCGCGCGCTCATTGCGCGAACCGTCAGAGAAGAAACGGGGTCACCAAAGAGACAAAAAAAAGGCCGAATTTAAGGCAGACCTGATCGTTGCTTAATCGTTGATATTTATTAGTTTAACTTCACAAGAGAAAACATTTTGTATTAAAATATATATATATATGTATATATATAACATTCTCATTCCTTAGGAGGGCAGTGTTCTCTGGCCACGACTGAATCACGCGTGGCCGAAGAGCGAAGAGACGATAAGTAAAAGATACATATAAGAATAGAATTTCCTACGCGACCCGGATGCGGCGACGTGTCTCTATTCTTCGTTCTTCGAGTGTTTGTCGTGTGTGTGCGTGTGCGTGTGTGTGTATATGTGTGTGTGCCGGTAAGCACGGTGCCCTTTTCCCCGCACTTGCTACAATTACTCTTAATCACGACGATTGGATCGGTATTGGCGATCGGCGCAATTTCAGCGCGAGACCCGATCCCGAGGACCCACGTGCGTCTTGACGGCGACGACGGGCGTGGAGCGTATCTATTCATTCTTTCCTCTGGCGGTCGTCGGGGAAGGAAACTCGCCGGAATTACACCGATTACACGGATAACGAACACCCGTGACGACACTCGTCGTTCGACGCCGACGACGCGTACGTGATGTGTACCAGCTACCGTTTCTTAAGCCCTATATCGTCATATCGCAGATAGCATATTATCTCTCCTACTCCTACCTATTCTTATAAATATTGTCGTTACACGAATGATGGGGAAGGAAAAAAAAAAGGAAATCCTAATGTATAAGGAAGGCAACGCGTGTCTCACCTGTGTCTATCGATTATTTTGTGCGCGCTCGTCATCGAACGAGTACTATGCTATTCTTCACCTATACATATACTCCGTGTGTCTCTCTCTCCTTCCATAGAGATACTATATATTTATTCTACATATATTTTTTTTTGCTGTCTTATCACTGTTGCAGTAGGCGCGAGAACGCAGGCTTGAGGCGACTTTCTTCTTCCTTTCTTTTGTCTCTATCTCTCTCTCTCTTCCCCAGTTGAACAGAAATCGGACAAATACATATGCATATCGACAGCATGAGATATCCTATCTACTCGTCACGATGCACCTACCGCTGGAAGCGCCGTATCGTAAAATCACGGACGAAAGGAAGCGAGGAGCTCTTATCTACGCTCGGCAGGATGCAGGCACTTTTGGTTAGTTATACGGCGTATGATTCCGTTACAGCTTTATATCTCGCCTCGTAAGAGCACGTGGATATCAGTCTCCACGCGATCGTGCGCAACTGCAGTTCCAGATGAACAACGCCGCTTGCTCAGCTTTACTTCCAAGTTCCAACGTCGTTTTCGATCGAGCCTGGTTTAGTCAACGGAATGTCGGCGCGTTTTCGCGGAGATTGCACCCACCCCCGTCCATTTTCCTCCCTCTGGAATCTTCATTGAGTCTCGTGATCTCGCGAGAATCTCGCGACGTTAACTCTCACGGAGGTGAAAGGGGAGGGGGAGGGCGAATGCGCGTACCGGAAGTGTTGATTTTCTCGGAGAACGACCGCAGTCTTTACTGGAATGTCGAGTTACACAGAAAGGGAATGCACTTTGTACCTAACGCTAACCAGGCACTTGTTAGGCGTTTAACGCGCACGGCGAGTGTCGCGGTCAATTTTTCTAGGAAGCAACGTTGAAACGACGAAGACAATAGCAGACTATAAGACAATCGTTATTGCCGCGCGGGGAACGGAAATAAAGCGAGGCGGAAGGGGAGAACGCCCATCGGCACGAAACAAAAAAGAGAGAGAGAGAGAGAGAGAGAGATGCGTATTATGCGAATCTTGGCGTTCTCCGGCTGGCGAGCGACAGGTTGAAGCCTCGAAGAAAGAAACGCGATATATAATATCGGGCAACAGCGTTGCATTCGTCCGCTAATAATAAACTTCTATCTCGCGTATACATCTAAAGGTGATTACAAAATCACGGCGACGTGGAGTGTTTCGATTACCTTGGCAGTCTTACTTTGAGCATAGATCTCTCGTGGAAATGTTCTAGATGGCAAAGAAGCGAATAATACAAAAATCGCGCCGCGTTTATCCTCCTCTCGCATAATTTCTTAGCGCGACAGCGCTACCCCCCCCCCCCCCGTTCGTACACCCTTCGCGTTTTCTCGCGGTAAAACGGGCGTCTCGAAACGCAGCCGACGCCGCACCGCCGTGATATCGGAATGTCCGTGTTACGTACCATTGAATCTACACTGATATCCGATACCGCGGTTTCTCTCGAAGCTTTTCTCTCTCCATCGCGCGAACGCATACCTAATTTCCCTCTCAGGGAGATCCCGGTCCAATTATCGTGTACGCTGATAAAGATATAATAATGATATGTCATTTTCACATACAATTTTATCGGGTACAAGATCGAGATAAGAAAAACACGGGTTGCCGAATGAGCTTAAGCCGATCCGTACTTTTCCGGCGACTAGATCGCGATAGGCGCATTGTAGCGTCGCGCGATCCGAGCGCCGGCGTTCACGTCCCAACGTTCGAGGCTTTAAACGTTATCTCGGTGCCGTTATCTGGATTAAACTCGCCTGGAGCGTATCACGAAGTCGGCGCGGGCCGTCTATTTTCCGCGCACGCACATCTCTGACGAGGCGGAAAGTTCCGCTGACTCCGGTACCGGCAAATCGTTGCATTTCGACCGCTTGCAGGGCAATACAAGCGAGCCGGCTCGGATAACAGTGCGATGTATTAGGTATTCCGCGTGAACGCGTCACGCGGGATATATCGAAGTCGAGCGACGCGTCTAACGTGCAGAATATACGAACGGTAAAAAGTAGCGCTCTCTTTTCCCTTCCCTTATCTATATCGTTTACCTCTACGTATTGAGATATATCTAAACTATCACTTGAAATGCGTGTGATGTCGATGCCGACGAGTGAACTAAAAAAAAAAAAGCAAACTGCATTTCGTCGTACACGTAATTGTATCGCGCATAAATTACTTAGTCTAAACAATTCAAGCGTCCATTCTTACGCGCGGTACATTTCTGACGTCGCTGCGCATGGCGCGCCGCCCCGCCGATATTACAACAATACTGATCGCCGATTCACGGACGCCCCGCAGTCTTCGTTACACCATTTAAAAAAGGAACGGAGAAAAATCGCTGGTAGAAACACGCTCGTGGCGATGGTGCGGCTTGGTCCCTCGACGCATCACTTTTACATTGTAAATCCGCAATTGTAAAAAAACCAGGAATCGGCGACGAGCCAATCTGCGTGACACGGTCACGCCACTTGGCCCCCTCAAAAGTGTACACAAATTTTACGTTGTAAAAGAAGAAATCGACGCGGCGCGTCGAGTACGAACAATCTAGCTCGTAATCTAACATCGCGGCATACAAAATCGCGGGCGAGTCCCTTTGTGCGCGGAATGACGGAACACGAAGAAGACGCGCGTTAATATATACCACGCATATGGTACATTCACACACACACACACACACACATACACACGCGCGCGCGTGCACGGCCCTCCCTCTCTCACCTTTTTCTCGCTCATTTTCTCTGTACGCTCGCATACAAACTGAATCTCTCCCGTCTTTCTCTCTACCACACACAGCGACTTACAATGTACATGCGTGTTCTCACGACACGCTTCTAGGATATAAGAAAGATCAACCGGTGATCGGTAGCGCAAAGAAACCAAAAGTTAGACATTAGGTTCGCGGGGGGCGGCGAGCGCGATCGTTCCCCTCCTCCCCCCCTTTTTTTTGTGAAAGCACTCGAGGGGAAGAACTTGGCTCGGAGCCGCGAATCGAGAGAGCGCGCGGATGCGGAGTCCTCGTGCGAACTCCCCCACGGAGATAAATCTATCCGCGAAAGGGCACGCGGTCCGGTCCAGGCGCGTTAAGCCCGTATCAGACTGCAGACTCCTGACCAGACCACTGACTCGGACTCTCGACTATGATTCAACCAATCACAGCAAAGCACCGGCTGACCCCGACTGCCGACTCGGGAATAGACGCCACTCCAATTGGTTGAATCACAGTCGGGAGTCCGAGCCAGTAGTCGAGTCAGAGTCGGGAGTCTGTGGTCTGACACGGGCTTCACACTCGTACGACACATTTTTTTAAGCGCGTTGACTGGCTGCGAGCTAAAAGATTTCCAGATACCCGAGAGCCTCTCTATCCCGCAGCCAATCAACGTCCACGACGCTAGAACGTGGTCCAAGTTCTAGTCCCGAGAAATGTGTGGCCAATCAGCTTGCAGCTCTCACGGGAATTGCTGCAAGTTGATCGGACCCACATTTCTCGAAACTTGGACCAATCGTGGACGCAGGCCTTTACAGGTCGCTGCCGGTCCCTCGATTCCGCGCCGCACTCGGGAGACACTGGGCGCTCGGTTCGACGAGTAGAACGAAAAAAAGGGGGGAAAGTGGGGAAAATGCATATGAAGAGGAGAACAGCTAAGAGAAGGGCAGGAATGGCTGCTGGGATGCACGCGGACGCCGTCCCCCGCTTTATCACACGATCCAAGTCCGCGAAGGCTTCCGAGAGAGAAAGAGAGAGAGAGAGAATGTGCTGGGAGCCACTCTCTTTCCTTTTTTTTTCCTTCAAGCTCCTCGTTCGCAGTCGTTTCTCCTTCTCTCCTCGTTTTCGTCGAAGGACACGGATCCTCGGGGACCTCCGGTCGTCCCGAACGGCGGAGCCACGCAGACGTGCGGAACGCGTTCGCGCCCGAGCGAGCGGCGTGACAATGGGAACCCCCCGGCGGGCATGCGGCTCCTCCCCGCATATTTCCTCGGTTCTCGCGCATATGCCTGCACGAGGCAGGTCGTCGTTCCGTTCCACGTACCTTCCTCACGGACCACGCTTCGGGTGGCGCGAGAGGCACCGTAGGAATGCGAGAGCGCGGGGAACGCGCCTCGCGGAAGGCCGAGATTTTTTTTTCCCATTCTCCGCGCCATCGTCGCAGGATGACGTTCGTGACGAGGGGGCTTTATCCGCGGTTGCGTGCGAGCTCCGCTCGTCAAGTGCACGCGTGGATGAGAACGATAACGGTGACGCAGGCCAACAAACTGGTTCCGATCCTCGCGTCACCAGCTCGTCTCGTGAAGAAACAAAAAAACAACAGAAAAACGAAAGAAATACGATTCGTCTTAATTCCTTGATCGATCAATTATCGTAATTGAATATAAACAATTGAGCCGAGCCGCGAGGAGCCGCGGCCAGCTGGGAGCCGTTGTGATTGCAATTAACCGCTCGTGGCAAAAATGATCGGATGACGCGATACTGCCTCGTAGGTGTACGCCGCGCGGAGCAAACTTCACGCTTATCTCAGCCGGAGGTTTCATTCATAAGACTAAAGGAGACTGATTCCTCATCATCGTAAAGCGTCTCGGAGCTCGTTCGCGCCGGTCGAGAGAAATCGCGTTCGGTCGGTAGGGCGCGCCGAATGACGACGTTCTTCGCAAGCTGAGAAAGATATCGCGGCCTAAATAAAATAAAAGAAAGAAAAAAAAAGGAGCAGACTATCGATCGTGAGAATCCAAAATCCGACGATTCGCGTTACTCGCTGCCACGCCACACGAGACACGTAATAATTCACTAAAATCCAATAAATTAAACGGTAAGAGGTGAAGTCGCGAATTCACGCGCGTGGAAATCTGCGCGAGGTAAAAACGGGGGGGTGGGGGTGGGAAACGGATAAACGTGGAAAAGAAAACGAACGAGCGGAATGGGCGGCGCATAAAATCGATGGGAAACTCTCCGCGGGTGAAAGGATCCGAAGACGAGGAGAGGCGAAGAGAGAGAGACGGGCGGCGAACCACGCGCGCTTTGTCTTCACCGCGAACCCGGCGTCGAATGGGAAGCGTGCACTCGCGCGAAGGAGAAACGGCGAGACGTGCTTAAAAAAGAAACAAAGAAACAAAAGATTTCTTTTTCTTGGCCTAACTACCCGAGGCCCAATTGCACCGACGCTAAAAAAACGCGCCGATCGCCTAACTCCCGCCTGACTCTCGCGATCTCGTCTGAGAATTCAGAATTAGAATCGGGAGAGGGGAGAGAAACCGAGACCTAAATTCTACGTCGATAAAAAAAAACGCACGTTAATTGTCTACGGTTACAGTTGTAATTGTCTAATTTAACTACTTAAATTTACCTAGAATTGAAAAAATGAACAAGGCCTTTCGTTGGTCCCGATTCGTCAGGCGAGCGACTTGCCCCGAGATCTCGCTTCTTTATCGACGCCACGAAGCCGCATTCGCGGCGCGCGTTCGCGCTAATTGTTCTTAATCCGGGTTGATCGAATCGACGTCCCCCCCGATTGTTCATCGCGATGGTTCGAATCCAAGGAGCAATTTAAAGAGCATAAATCTGATAAATTCGATCCTCCGGTTCTCGTCTCGTATAAAAAGTGTAGAAAGGATAGCGCGCAGCTGGAGCCACAGACCGGATATACTCGTCGGTGCAATTCAGCCCGAAAAAACGCCTACAATCGTTCCAACCCTCGCTTCGCACCCGCGATAACCGGTACAACTGTCTCCCTCTCCCCTTTCCGTCTCTGGAGAGACGCTCCTACACACAGAAAAATATTATTTTACAGTCAAGAAAAGTAATTACTCAGTTTATTTTATTCCGTTTAAGGGGATGCTGGAGTGATTCTGCACTTTTGCACCTTTCTAACCTAAAAACTGTCAGTTCG
>NW_011967120.1:0-25823 GCF_000949405.1 Vollenhovia emeryi | reverse complement strand
GTAATAGTTTGCTTCAACAAAGAATATTTTCTTAATAATAGTTTTAAGATATACTTGTTACTAGTCTTAGAAAAGCTTGCCATCTTATACTCAAAGAAAGAATTTATTCTTCTTTGAAGAAAATCATAAAACTTATTGAAGAATTCCGTATGCTTCTTTTAATAAAATCAGAAAAAACAAAATTGTTTCGCTTCAAATAATTCTACGTATTCTTGTTTGAAGTACTATTATACTAAGAACCAGAATATGTTTTGAGTAAATATAACACTTGCGACGACATTATGATAGATTTGCGGATATATAAGCTTATCAAATACTTGGAACAAATAATATTTATTTGCAGGTAGTATATATTTTTCTGTGTGTACCGTATACGCTTCATCCCTATGTCGGGCGGAGTATCACTCGGGAAAAGGGACGAAGGAACCTTCCCGAGGACTTGTCTGAGGGCGCCTCGTGAGGAAGTCCTACGTCCGGCATGGAGGGCTTTTATTTTAGACGTTACATTAGACGTTCTCCTTGCCCTGGAGCTTGATCGCGAGATCGGCGACGAGCTGCTTGTACAGGAGCGGATCCATGTTCTTGCCGAGCTGGTAGAGGACGAACCAATCGCCGATCTGGCACTTGTCGCTGATGATCTTGATCTGGTCCTGCGGCGAGAGACGCGAGCGCGCCCGCAGCAGCAGCATGCGCAGCTTCGGGCCGACTATCACCGCGACGCGGTAGAGCAGGCTGAGGCCGCTCAGGACCGACAGGATGATGAACCAGAACCAGAGGAACACGTAGATCTTCTCGTTGACGATGTTGAGCGGCAGCACGCAGAGACCGTCGTACTTCTGCACCGAGCCGGACGCACCATACTTATAGAACGTGCACTTGGTCACCTTCGGGAACACCTTCGACATGGGGTCGATGCGCTCCTCGGGCTCCATCTCGGTGAACCTGATAACGTCGGAGCCGTACGTGGTGAACTCGCCGTCCAGAAAGAAGTTTATAAAAAAGATCTGGCCGACCACGTTGACGAAGTTGAGCAGCTCGCACACGAAGAAGCGGTACGCGTAGAAGTTCTGCGAGTGCAGATTCATGGCGAAGTAGTCGACCAGCAGCTTACGCCGGTCGCCCTTGCAGTCCTCGCTGACGACCGGACAATTGAGGTCCAGCACCAGCATCTTGATTCTGCCGCCCTCCCATATTTTCCACAGGTAGCGCGGCAAGTAGAAGAGGATCGCTTGGAAGAAAAGAGTGAAGCAGACCCACTGATAATATTTGTGGTATTTGACCTCGTCGACGCCCTCTACGTGCGGGCCGACCCCGGGATGCACGACGTCCTTGCCGATGACGCCGGTCCGTTGCGGGATCGTGAAGGTCGAGTAGATCCAGCAGTAGGTGTCCATCACGTGCAGCGGTATGTCATCGACGATGCAGTCGATCGGGTCGCCGATGTACTGCCGCGAGGTCACCAGCAGGGAGAAGATGATGAGCCCGATCACGGTGGCCTTGTAGTGCAGCCGGAACACATTGTTGTCGATGCACACGGAGTCGAGCTTGAGCAGCCCCTTGACGGAACCGAACACGTCGAACATGGTGGCGGCCGTGCGTCGTTTACCCTCCTTTTCCTTTCACTACCCGAATGCTCTCGCACACGCGTGCCGATGCGCCCGATCGCCCGGTCCGGTCCGCTCACAAACCGAATTCGTTTTGTAGCAGCCTCCGCGCGACGCGACACCCGTCGTGCGCGCTCGGCAGCTTCCGCGCTTCCTCGTTCTCACTCGCGTAACGCCAACCCCTCGGTGGCGGTAGCGGCGGCGGCAGCGGCGGCCGATCGGCGTACGTTAATTCGTTCCGTCTCGCGTGCGCACACACGTGCTCCACGCTACACTCTACGCTGCGCGGACGGCGTCGGCGATCTGCGTTCGCGCGTTTCACGCCAGCGAACAACGGGCTAAACGCGCGCTATCGTCGCGCTCGCGTCACCGAGCGGCTCTGTCGTAATGGCCGCGCTCGAGACGCCGTGCGCGACACAAGCACGCGAGGACACGGCGTTCCACGAGCCGCTGCTCCCTTTTCTCTACCTCTCTCTCTCTCTCTCTCTCCCTCGCACTCTAGTCCTCCCCCTCGCTGTCGTCCTCTCTCCGTCTCGCCAGCGCGCGCGCCGTGCGATTCCCTCCTTCTCCACCTTGTGGCGTACAGGCCGGTCGGGGACCGAGAACTGTTCGGCCGCTTCTGCGGCGCGGCAGGGAGGCTCCGTTCCCCACCTCGTGGAAACCGACGACGACTCTACTTCTCCCGTGGCTTCACCCTCCTGACGCTCGCCGTCCTCTTCCCGCTGCCCCGCCGTCGGCCGACCTCTCGCTCTGGCCCGCGCGCACACGGTCGGCGCGCGCTCGGCCGCTCTCGGCTTCTCGTCTCGTGGCGCGCTCGGCAGGCATCGGCGGCCCTCGGGCGCCGTCGGCTCGCCTCACCGCGCGCGGCGACATGACTCTCGCATGGTTGTTACCATGGCGACTGGCTACCGATGCCGCGGGAGCGTGGGATCTCTCCGAGAGCGCTTTGATCCGTCTCGCATCCACTCGCGAGCGCCGCCAGATCGTTCCTTCTACCGTTTCTCTATCTCTCGTTAGGATTATCCGGGAATGCACTTTCCGTACCTCGGTATATTGGATAGAGAGGGCAGTCCCCTATTATGAGATAGGCCCCTTATTATATGTACGAGACAGCAGGTTTTCAACATCCAAATTCGACCGGAATCCTCTCTCGCGGCGATTGTACAATCTAACGATCAATCTTTTGCTAAACGGATCTCACCCCAGGGACATGTAAATTCATGGCGGGACCAACAGGCGATGCCTATTAATTGGATAGAAACCCCGCTGTCTCATATTTAGAGCCTGCCTCGTAATAGGGGACATTCCTCCATGTATTTTTTCCGTATCTTCGTAGTTATTAGGTAGAATTCACAGGGCAGATTCAAACTTCTAATCCGAGACCAATTTTCGTGTAGCATACGATGAGAATTTCATGGAGACAGACATACATAATTGCATGAATATTAATATTGACACGAGGAAAACTAGTTTTCTTTCCGTTTACGTTGACTGTATTGTCGGTAAGGAAAAATATATGTTAGTTGATTCCAGCAATAAGTGGCGAATCGAATTGCATTCCCGGATTCTCAAGCGAGTTGATCTTTAAATATCATTTGTACGTTTCGTATTGTCAGACTCTCTCACAAAAGCCGATTTTACAGCTTTCGAATTGTACACGGGGAGAGAATTTTCTCTTAAAATTTACCCTGAAAATCGCGCAGTCGTGGGACAACATGGCAGAATTGCCATTTGAAGAATTTCATGGGAATTTTACTAGTAATTTTACTTAATAGTAATTCTATTAGTAAAATGTATGGTAAAATTTCAGAAAACTCTCATAAAATTTCGCAAAAAATGCCACGTTGTCCCACGATTACCCGATTTTCAGGATAAATTTTAAGAGAAAATCCATTTATTTTAAAAAGATGAACAAAATTTAACTAAATTCACGAAGTTTGGCTAAATCACAGACAAACTCGTCTGCGAATCCATCGCACTCCCGCAACGAAAGAGAACGAGAAGCAAGCGGAAATCACGTTAAATTCAGCGTGAAAATATTGCCGAAATTCTACAAAATACCAAAAGTTAGCACGTTTCACTCTCTCTGGGTCAGTGACATAATTACGGTCTGAAGTCTGACGTAACCCATGAATGAAAACGAGCAAAAAAACTGTACTGCTCCTTTTTTATTTACGCGCGCAACATTGCGTGACAAAGCGTGACGCTCGCATGACGCAAGGATAATATCTTTATCCAAACGTGGCTCGTGCCGCAAAGCTCTCACGCCGTTTTACTCACGACATTTATACTCCGAGCGGATTTACGCGGATCTTATAGCGCGAATACGCGATTACGGTAGCGACGGCGCAGCATTACGTGCTGTATAGTAAACTGAGCGACACAGTGGCATGTTTGAGCTGAGAAATTCTGGCAGTAGTTCCGTTTGGGACGTTGAGCGGTTCGCACGTCTTCTGGCTGAAGAGAAAACTTTTCATACTCGCGGGTTGCATCATCCAATAGGGATGGCATCATCCCGCGCGAGGTCCGGTAGTTCCTCTGCATTGTGTGACATCAAAACGTGATTACACGATAAGACATTTACACCATCAAGACTACTGGTTCGTCGTGGCCGTATCGGCTCAGTGAGTGAGCCGGGAGCCAATAAACTAGTAGAAGAATTCTGGCAGGTCCACCAAATCGCTGTTACCTGCCTGCCCTTGATTTTCTCAAGAGGAAATCTTTGGGGTGCTCAAGGGAAGTGCTTTTCTTTCGAATAGGTCAAAGGAAAACTAAGCCTGTGGGAGACATAAATCCGTATAAGATTTCTTCTAGTTATTCCTCGATAAAAGGAAAACTTTCTGTACTAGGAGACTCGAATTTTTCGCTATAATATTCGACTGATTGTTATGCCGAACTAGTGTTCAATTTAATTGTCTCGGAAATGACAATCCTGCAAATATTTCACATTATTAATTAATACATGTAAAATTAGTTAAAGAATTAAAATTACAATACGCACGAGGCCTCGTCGGCTTATTCGCGAGATTAATAAATATTTAAATACATTACTGTAATAATGTACATAATTAATATGAGGGCATTAATCATTTTATAATTGTATTACGCAAATTGGCGCACTAATTCCACTCATCCGGCGCACCGAATCGTAAATCATGCATTGATCATCGTACGCCGTTAGGTACGTGCTCCAAATATAGAACTAGTGTGATGAAACCTGCGCCTCTCCGCTGATTAATTATTCTCGCTAAATCTATATTTAACAGATCGCCACTTAGGCTTGGGCTATCGAAGACCGAGTAACGGATACCTAAGGATACCTCGGCGAGACATCGTTCGCGGGTAGCGTCAGCAGGATAACGTTATCTGGCTGAGCAACCCTATCATATTGCGCTAAGAAAGCGTCAGATGTTAAAGTAATAGCCAGCTGTTTGAGTCATCTCGTAGAAGATTCGCGTCCGAGTAAGAATCGCGTCATCTCGTTATCCGCCGTTCAAGCAGGACTTTGCCAGGCACGGGTGCGGATGAATCAGCGTGCCGTTCCACGAAAAAGGATCTTTAACTTTCTGGTAGCGCCGAGAAGGGGCCATAAAATGCTCCAAAGACCGAAGAATTTAAACCGGTTGAAACCCGGTCGATTGAATTTTCGAAGTCGCTCGGACAAAATCTTTCCTATTCCGTGACATTATTGGCGAACATATATTTCGCCTCGGTCGCATTTCACGAAAGTCGAATGTTTCACGCGGAACGATTTCTTTAATTATTATTTACGATATATGACGTTTCTCGCCGAGCCCGAGGCGCTCGTGGAAAAGATAGGGATAAATTGTAATCTTAGTTTGAAGTAAAGTCAACATTTCTTGTAAAAATCTTGTAACTTCCGAGCGGCTCTCTTTACGCAACACGTAACTGGTATCGCTATGCATTGACTGATATAATGTTGATACCAGATAAGGCAGTGATATATGTATTAATTGCATAAAACGCAGATAAGGTAAATTATATCCTATTATACAAACATTTGACGATCTGACAGTCGTTACTGATAGGTATACGTAATCTTATTGATATACGTAATTTGATCTGAGAGATGAAAACCATAATATTACGATTATTGAACTTGTAGTCGATGTTACATGTAATATCACTACGTGTGTTTATACGTCGAACACGACATACACGACATAACCAGAGTATAATCACTGTAGTTTTCTTTACTGATAAAAATATCTTTCCTTTCTTCTTACTTTATAGAAAATGTTAAGTAAATATCTAAATAGAAATTGTAGGGATAATATATGTAATTAATAGTAGTTACTTCTTTGTCTGTGAAAACATCTCAGGTTATCGTTTACGTAGAAAAAAAACTAGGTTTAAGAAACATCCGGCTACGTTCTTGAGTTGATATTAATTTAAATATTTATTCTTATATCTTGTTCTTTCTTAAAAATACCACCAATGAGTTCGTTTAATATTGCGATATTGTTTCGTTAATGAGTTAAAATTAATTTAATTGAAATTTATTAACATACTATAAATTTACAGATTCCAGAAAATATGATCAGCTATTATTTTTTAAATAATCGAATAAACTGTATATATATATATAATAACTGTGTGCAATAAATCGTGATATCTCGCGAGAAGAACTTATGATACAAAATTAAAGCAACACGACTCTTTACGATCACTTTATGTATGATTCAATGCAGACAAAATTCGATGAAATATGCCAGATGAAGTCGCTAGATGTCTTTTTGAGCAACACAATGATCATTTATTATCTCACGTTTCACAAGAAAGTTATGAATATAAATAGTTTTATACTTGTCGCGAAGCTCGTACGCTCAAGGACGGTCCTGTGGCGCAACGGATAACGCGTCTGACTACGGATCAGAAGATTCCAGGTTCGAATCCTGGCAGGATCGCAAGAATTTTTTTTACTTTTTCGACTCGAATTTTATTTGATTTTATTTTGAAGAACTCACTCAGCAGGAATTAATTTTTACTACGAAACGCGACTGGTTAATTTTTCATAAAAAGATCTGAATACTTTTCCTATTATCTATTTTCGTCATTAAAATAAATATTATGCTTTTTAAAGATGTTTCGATTCAGATTCGTAGCAAGATTTTTATTCGTCTATGCTACTTTCGTGTACTCTTTAATTGGAAAAACTGTGTGAATACATTATGTATTGCTATAAAATGTCTTAATTCATACTTACGAAAACTATTAACTAATAGCTATTAACCGAATCACATTTGTCAAGAAATAAGTATTCTCAGTAGTCACTCCATTTAGCCATACATTGTCATTAGTCGATTGATTGAAAAAGATAAACAAAAATAAATTACATCGATATTAAAGTCTGTAGGTATTGTAAGGTTGTAGGTAAAAAATGGGCATTAGCGGAGCAATTGCTATAACAATATTACTATTTTTTATATATATTATACTTGTAGAAGTCATTATTCTATCTGTTTACTCATACGTCTTCCTATTACTACCTTTATGTTAGAAATAAGGTCAGGTTACGGAAGGTCCTATCGCATCTGCTCTTGTCTCATTATTTAGAGTCATGGTCACGCATCTTTCCGTCGTTATCGCGAACGCAACGCGTGTAAAAGAATACCTTATTCAGCGTCGCACCCAGCATTAATTGCTTGTACTTGATGGGTCAAACGAATTAACCCATCACCGTTGATTCCTCGTTGTATGCGAGGGCCGATGGTAAGGCGTGCGTAAGCCGAGAAGGGCCATCAGGAATGACAAGAATCCGGCGGCTACTTCGACGTGTAACACGCCTTCGTGTCTATACCTTTGTGTTAATCAGAGAGCGCGCTTCTGATCTTTGAATAGTTTGAACGTCATTTCGTGATTCAAAAATAGACGAATAGAAAGTTACATGCGAGATGTAGGAAAAAGGCATTTAATACCAATATATTTTTCTAACAGATCCTAAAATCTTTTTTGTACGAGTTGAAATTTAATATTCTTCAAATTATGCATGTATATTTATTTATCAAAATAGCTTTAACCATTTAACATTTTGTTTTATTGTGAATATTTGTTACTCAGTTTTTTCGTCTCGAAGAATCATTACATTGTCATTGAAGTACTAAAATTTTGAAAATTTCTTGTAAACCTAGAAATATTTTTGAACAAACATTTTAATTTAAAATGTTAAAAATATTAATTTATGTAATGCTATATAGTTATACCTTTTAACTTTTGATTAACTTAGAAGCGAAAAGCTCTAGTGGACAATGGCGCTTTTCTTCTCGCGAAAAGATTAGAGTAACGTTGGCATTTGATGGAAACTAATTTTAGGTTTTAAGCTTATAATATTTAATTTTATCTCTTTTCTTTCATTTTAGCTTTAGTTCCATTTCCTGTGATTAAAATCCGAAGAGGAAACTGTCTAGTTTGTGACTGTACAGTTTTAATCTAATCAACGTTTATGATACGACAACCATGGCCACCAGTCCCTTTTAAAATTCGAGGTCAGTGACCTTCTTGGTATTTCACATGTCAAGGAGAGTTGGTTTGTCTTGAAAAAGAAGTTGCGGTAGTAAAGTGAAGCTGAATTCTTGTTAACTACGTCATTCTACATTTCTATGCGTTATGATAATATAATAAAATAATTTTACCAATGTTTTTTCTTTCGTGACATGTATATTTTGTAATGTTATATGAATAATACAATATTCATTTTTACCCATTTGCAAGAGAAAACATTTTAACATATAAGGCGTATCTCACTCTCAAGTTTTGTTTCTTGTTTTTTTACTTGTATCATGCCATGTTATTTATGTATACAGATATATATATATCTGTAACATTTATATAATTTTGTCTTTTAAAGATGGGAATTTCCTAGCGGAAAAAATTTCTATAAATAACTACAAAAAATTAACTTTTAAAACAGAAAATTGTAGAAATTTTTATATCTTCGAACATTTATTTCTTTGTAAAAATATCTATGAATCAGTACCACAATTTACAATGCTCTCTAATCACTAAATTATTGCAAGTAGTATTTCATGAAAATGTACAATTTTGTAAAAATTAGTACAAAGTTTTAAAAATTTGAGAAACAACAAAATCTTAAAAAATTAAAACATCTGCTTACATGTAGAATATTATAAAAATTAATAAAAGTGTCCCAATTCTAGCATTTTCATGTTGATTTTTGTAACACTGTTTTAATTTACGTAGAATTTCTTAGATTTTAGCAGTATATATTTTTTTGTAGAATTTTGTAGAATTATTTCCGGCAGGGTTGTTTCTACTCGTTAAAATCTACTTCCTTATAATCCATTCTCTAGAGATTTACATTCTCGTGGAACACGGTACTTTCTTCTACTTCAGATTCCTTTAAATTCCCAAATGAATGGACTTTATTTGAGATCGTCAGTTTTCGAAATGGAATTTCGGCAACACGACGCAAACCGCTGCGACGCTGACTGGCTGGCCGATCGCTCGGGCATTTCTATGAATCAGCTCGAGAATTTTTGACTGCGACGGGTTTCTCTTACCTGTGGCCTGCGGGTAGGCGTCGACGAGGCACGATTCTCGATACATCAGCTGGTGCGGGTACCTGTAACTTCTCCTTTCCCTTCTCTCTCTTTCTCGCAAACAGCTAGAGCGAGCGACATGATCGGACGGAGAGAATGATTAAGAGAGAAAGAAAGAAGAGAGGGCCGGTTTTTCTGGTTTTCCACCTTCGCAACCTCGTGGTCTCTTCTGTAGTCTTCTCTCGTTACCTTCACACAATGAGATGCGTATGCATCTTCGCGTGGCCAACTGATAAACGAATAATTATAATATGTGTGCGTATACATGTATGTATGTATGTATATATACATGTACATATGTAATGTAATATATGTACAAAAAATATATGTAAATATATATGTACATACATACATACTTATGTATCTTTAATTGCTATTGCAATAACAGCAAATATTCATCTATTTTAAACATTTATGCACTGTTCTAAACATACGTTTGTTTTTAGCATATTTTAAACGTGTTTTAAAATATACATTTTAGAGCAAGATTTGAAACATAAGTTTTAGAATAAAAATATTAATACAATTATTTTTATTCGTATACATGACCAGAACTTCGTTATTTATTTTATTCAATTGGTACCTCATAGAAAATATATAGTACAACGCATCAAACGTTTTGTTTCTCACGATAAGTATATATCGAAAGAGGGACGTGAAATATCAAATGTAATAGGTAAAGTGACAATAAGTCATACATGATTTATTATTAATACTGATTATAAGTTATATGTATACGTATTGTGACAAAATAAATAAATTTCATTCTTTACCACGCTTATATCAAGTTGAAAAGAAACATGTAATTATGGAAAAAAGTGAAGTAAATGTGGAATAAAGGGTTGAAGTCGTTTTTTCCCTACAAACCCTAGCGGAAAAAATTTCTATAAATAACTACAAAAATTGACTTCAAATAGAAATTTGTAGAAAATGTTGTATCTTCGTTGAAACATTGATTTTTTGTAAAAATACCTTTGAAATAGTACCACAAATTACAATGTTCTCAAATCAAGAAATTATTGCAAGTAATATTTCATAAAAATGTACAATTTTGTAAAAATTAGTACAAAACTATACTAGTTTTAAAAATTTGAGAAACAACAAGATCTTAAAGAATTAAAACATCTGCTTACTTGTAGAATATTACAAAAAATTAACAAGTGTTTCAATTCTAGCATTTTTAGGTTGATTTTTATAACACTTTTTAAATTTACGTAGAATTTATTAGATTCTGGCAGTTGTTTTGTAGAATTTTATAGAATTATTTTCGGTAGAGAATTCAAACATTTTCCGAGAATTTCGACGCCTTTTCCCGATGACTTTATTCATTTCCTTGGATATAGCAGAGCTAACTGTAGCATACATTAAAGTCTGTCTTGATATAGCGGCGCAATCTACATGATAAATAATCAACGACCTCGAGTGATCTACCATTTATACACTTCTTTGCATAATAAGGTAGTGGATAAACCCATTTATCTTGTAAAAAAAGTGTTTTTGCAGTGATTTAGATTAAAAAATGATCAAGAAATGTAGAATTACGTAAGATTCGTAAACAAAACAACTTATAATCATCGCGATAATGAAGAATCGCTATATTTTCATGTGAATAATTTTCATACACCTTCGCGATAAAACAACATACTTAAAGTTACATTCCAGTACACACATCGACAGGCAAAGCCAGGAAAGTGCCACGTATCGTGTATCGTGTTCTAAAAACAGCGGCAGTTTCTAACGAGCATTGCCGCGAGTAACAACTTATCGTCTCTTCAAGAGTCAACTGGCTGATCAACGATGGCTATGTCCGTACGTAATCTTGCGCAACCTCTCGCGAGATCATGATCACGCTTTTTAAAATTAAACGTGGCTTGATGTTTTAATTTATTTTCAAAAGGAGCATGAACGACTGTACACTCCGAGCGAATGGAGCAAACGATACAAATCTGAGGAACTGCTCGAGCGATTCTTTAAATTCTGCGAGGAAGGTAAGAGGAGTTTCTTAAATCTTTCTCGACGGGAATCGCACAGTTGCGATAAATCTTCGCGAGCCTCGTTAAAATTTTTCCCATCTTACGACTGCTACGCGCCGTGAGAAAGGCGTGTCAAGTGTGTTCGCTTAAGGTCTTTGTTGTCGCAGTTACGGAAAAGACTCGAAAAACTGTTGAGTGCGAGCTCAATGTACCATACGGCCCTACGGAGCGTGCAAAGTACGACATATACGGCACCGATTTACCGGAAGGTATGTTATACAGATGTAATGACGACTTGATTGCTAGAAGATAATTTTCCCACAGGTATCAAACTTCGCCAACGATATCTGAATTTTCAGCTAAAAATTATTTCTACACTGAAAAAAATTTCTGGTTGAATATCGACGAATCAGATAATTCCTTTAGGATTTACCAGAATTTCTGTAGGTTTACAGGAATTCTGGTAAATCCTAAAGGAATTATCTGATTCGTCCATATTCAACCAGAAATGTTTTTCAGTGTTCAGTTCAAATTGTGAGTTTATCTCTCCTCTATGTCTTGCTTATCTTGAGAGAGACGCGATTATGAAAACGCAGAGATATAGAATAAATGGAAGAAAAAGTCAGTACACTGAAAAAAAAATTTCTGGTTGAATATGGACGAATCAGATAATTCCTTTAGGATTTACCAGAATTTCTGTAAGATTACAGGAATTCTGGTAAATCCTAAAGGAATTATCTGATTCGTCCATATTCAACCAGAAATGTTTTTCAGTGTACTGACTTTTTCTTCCATTTATTCTATATCTCTGCGTTTTCATAATCGCGTCTCTCTCAAGATAAGCAAGACATAGAGGAGATATAAACTCACAATTTAAGCAATTAATCTATACACTTATAAAATTTATGCTTGAAAATCGATGTATTTTATCTAGACATTTAGTCGATAAATTTATAAAATTCGTGCTTGAAAGTACTCGATTAATTTTATTTAGAGGTTTGTCCGTGTTTTCAATAAATGAGGTGGAATTTGCTTCCAAGGTCGGAAAGCTTTTACTGGCAAACTATATCTATACATCATCTAGTCTGACCTGAATTGCTTAGTTCTTCGATAAGCAAACTAGATGCATGTATAAATATAAAAAAGCAGGTAATTAACGGACCACTCTCGATAACTTTAACATATAATATGTTTTACAAACGCCGGCCGACGGCTAAAACTTCTTGAAGGTCACTCAGCTTCAGGACCTTGACAACATACATATGTCAAGGTCATCGAGATTGGAGGGTGGTCTGTTATACTAAATAATTACCAAAAAGCAATTTGATTGTACAACTTGTTTAACTTTGAAATATAGTATATGAATATTAAGGAAACTATTTTTGAAATATTATACATTAATATTTTCACTCCATATTCCATCTTCCAAATCTCTAGTTCTTTTTAACGAGCTGCTAGCTGTTAGATTGCATTATTTCTTAGCGATGGTATTTTTTCTCACCTATAACGTAATGTATTTCAGATGCACCGATATTTGTGTTTATCCACGGAGGATACTGGCAGGAATTCAGCAAGGATCTCGCTGGGTTCTCGGTACCCTTGTTTGTTAAAAACAAAATCAAAGTAATAACAGTTGGATACGATTTGTGTCCGAATGGTGAGATAGCGCAAAATCCTATCGAATTATACCGCTGTCTTCTTTGTTCTTAATTATTTATTAGTTTGTGTTGTTACAATTTGAAACTTTATAAAATTACTTAAGGGTGTTAACAGGTACATAAAAGAAAGTGCCCGGTAAACAATTTTTTATGCACGAGCACGCATAGTGTTAATTATTGTAAGTTACGAAATTTATAATTATAAAATTGTATTGTACATGAAATATGTCCATACATATTTTTACATTGTACATATATTTCTATATAATTCTATACAATTCTATACAGTTGTATATAATTTTACAAAATTTATACTTGTGCCTTTATAAGAAAAATTTTTCATATAAAGGCACATGTATAAATTTATAAAATTATATACAACTGTGTAGAATTGTATAGAAATATACAATATAAAAATATGTACAGACATATTTGATGTATATTTTTATATGATTTTATATATTTATTCATGTTCATGTACGAAAAGTTTTTTACCTGGTAAACATTTGTAAAAACACTGAGAAATTTTACAATTTATCATTATATTAGAAACTCAGATTATCTTATTATAACATTGGTATAAAGAATTGTTTTCTTGTACTGCAGTCCGAATTGGAGATATAGTAGCGGAGATAAAATCAGCGGTCGCGCAGATATTAAAATATGCGGCTGATTCAGGCTCCAAGTATGTTCCTTAATATCTTTATTTTTTTACTCGTATACTAGGAAATTAAAAAATTTTTACATATAAACACATAATGTACATAGGTACGTGTGCATCGCTGGACATAGCGCCGGAGCGCATTTGGCTGCGTGTCTATTGCACGATGATGATTGGATCGATGACATGAAACAGCAAGGATATTTTGCATTATTAAAGGAAATCATACTGATAGCTGGCATTTACTGCTTAGAACCTTTAGTTGATATCAGTTTCGGAGAAGCCCTTAAACTGACTGAGTATACTTTTTTCCTCTCTTCTCTCAATGGAATATGTATATGCAACTTACAATAAATATAAATTGTTTTCAGCGAAGAAATTAAGGCATTTAGTATTTCTACTCTCAAAGAAGCAAAAGGCCGTCGTATCAGTGGCTTGAAAGTTACCGTAATCGTAGGTGATTGCGATTCTCCAGCGTTTGTAGATGAATCGCGCAAATACGCCCAGGTACTTAATTAAATATTAAATTAATTTTTTACAGGTGAGAGCTTTTACAGTGTAAACTATACGTCAAACCGTGTACACATTACAGTATAAACAATACGTGAACCGGGGTACACATTATAAAATAAAAGAACCCTAGTGCAGCAATAAAAAACATATCTATTATGTATTGAACGTTATTGTGTAAATCCGTATCGAACTAAGACTGTTGTATTGTTTTAGAAAATTATTCCCATTGTGGATAACGTGGAATACTGTTTACTTCAAGACATCGATCATTTCGACATAGTAGAGAAACTTCTGGATTCGAACCATCACCTCGCTAAATTGATATTGAAGTGTCTCCAACCGGAAGCGAATAATTATTAAATGAGTATATGAACAGTTAAAAGGGACCATTACTCGTCATAAGGCATTGTTCAATATTCGTTAAAAATTAATATTTTCTAGAAAATATTTATTAAGAATTATATTAATTATATTAATTATATTAATGTAACTATATATTTGGCTTAACTAGAAATGTTATGTATAAACATTGATTATACAACATAAAGATTGATCACCTTATCAAGTCAGTGTTACTGCTTTGTATAACAATGATCCAAAAGAGTAGCCCTTGCTATATATTTGAGTCATTTAGACTTTGTTGTTGAAGAACTCGCATCCGTTTGCTTCGAGACGGGTTGCACTATTGGTTTCTTAGATATTATAACCGACTTCTTAGGTATAATTCGAACTATCGTCTCGTTTCCTTTCAAGGGTACTTGGTGTCTTACAGCAATGGTATTTACGTTCTGCGGTTGACTTTGTTGATTGGCATTTTGTTTGATGGGTGGCAGTCGGATAATCGTAGGTGCACGGATGGGTGCAATAATTTCTCCCGTTCGCGGATTCACCTTCAAGTAATTGTTCGTAATATTTTTGACACTGATTATACTTCTTGATGCTGGTATAACCAGTTGATGTTTCACTATGGGAACTACTTTGTTTCCGACTTGAAAAGCACACTTAGTAATAACAGACGATGACTTGGACGTTCCCTCATTGGTCAAATCAACTATTTCTTTAACCAGGTTCACTTTTTTTGGCAAATCTTGGCTGGTCTTATTTATTTTGTGCTGACTGTCCTCCCAAGTCGTGGGAGGTTTAGCGAATGAACGTAATCGCAATACAGGCTTCTTTTCCTCTCCAGGTTGCTCATCGTTTGGCATATTTGCTCCATCTATCCCATCCTCTGTTACTACCTCTGTCTCATCTATTATCTCTGCTGTGTTTTCCACATTTGTTGTCACCGTTACATCTTCTGTTACCACTTCCGTTGCACCCTCTGCTATCGACTCTGTTGCATCCCCTATTATCAGTTCTGCTGCATCTCCTGTTATCGATTTTGTCGTACTTCCGGTTATTGTACTTGCTACATCATTTGTTATCTTCTTTGTTGCAGGGTCCGTTATCACTTTGAATACTTCCACTTTTGCTAAATTCTCTAAAACATACATATAAAAAAAAAATATATATATATATATATATATATGACTCCTCTGTTTTTATTTAATTTCATGTCTCCAAACTTATTAATATATTTACTTGCGCAGTTTGTTGTAGAATCCGCTGGCGAGTTCTCTGGCGTTACAGTGTTCGTAACGTTCTTTGGAATAGTAATGCTGCTACATGGCTTGTGTGTTATCTTCTCGTTAATTGTTTTATTCTCATTCTTTGATATTGCTATATCACCCTTTTTTAAAACATTTACTTTAACTGTTTCGTTTAACCGTTTCTCTTGTAAGATATCTGCTGTAGTTTTATTAGAAACGGCTTCGTCCACAATACAATAAGCATTTACCACATTTATATTAGGTTTATTCTTGTCTATAGGTAATTTATTTTCTTTAACTGTTTTATCTATGTCTTTTTCATCATTACTATCCTTCTCGCTTGTCATAGATAAGGTCTCATCGGTTTTATCGTCATTTATAGTTTCTTTTTCTTCCTCCTCCTCCTCCTCCTCCTCATCCTCGTCCTCTTCTTCTTCCTCGTCCACCAAAGCTCCATTATTTTGTTTTTTTAATTCCATTTCTTTCTTAACATATTTCTCGAATACCGCAGCTAATTTTTTATCACCCTCAATACGGTTCTCGGCTAGTTTTCTCGCTAATTCTTTATCTTTTACAGCTGGATCTTCTTTATTTTCAAGATATAAAGAAAAGGTGTCCCAGTAATCGTTCTGCCTTGCACGTTGTAAGTGTTTTCCAATATCTTTGAAAGCATCCTCTGCTGCAATATGACATAAATATAAATAAATATACAGCAAAATACATCGCGCCAATAAATAAACGTAAAATTATAATACGCATCTTACCCAACGTTCGCCGGTCATCCTCATCGATATTCAAATTTTTTCTCGCATGACACTTCTCAATACATTCAGCGATGTCTCTATAATCAGGGAATATTACATCTTCTGTCAGTTTACTAACTTCTGTCCTTCTCATTTGACTTTTATTTCGCTGGTAAATTTTACAATTAATTAAATTTGATATTGCTTGATCCACAACACCAATCCTAGTGACGCTGAAATTCTTAGGGCGCAAATATGCACGTCCCGCGTCAGGATTTTCTTTTCTTAACTGACAAAGTTTATTATAGCATTGCACCATTTTCAGCTTAAATCTATCGACTTTTATATAATTACTATCATTCTCGTCATCAAAATCAACTTCTGCTTCTTCCAATTCTTTTATCCTTGCATCACATTGTTTCATAGTCTTCAAAATGTGTTTAATCTTTTTTCTAATCTTTTTCTCAGGGCTCTCTTCGTTAACATAATCTTCACCTTCATCCTCAGTCACATCCTCATTTTCGTTCTTATTCTCCTCCATCTTCTTTTTATCACCATCGTCGTCGTCATTGTCATCGTTATCCAATTTTACTTTATTATTAACTAGGTTGTTTGTGGCATAGGAAGTAGAAGGAATTGCATCATAGATTTCATTATTCTGTAACGTCTGACATTTCCTCCTAGTCTTCGTTTTCATTTCTTGCATCACTTCCTGTATATGCCTAAATATTGTTTTATTGTTGCTATCTATAATAGCTTGGCGATTTTTATTTAATAACCTAGTAAAAGTTTCTGATCCAGCATAAGTTGGATCCAGAGTTTCGTAACGTCTTTTTAACTTGTCAACAATCTTACACATATTTGTCTTCTCGTTCTCCGGACACTTTTGCAAACACAAGCTTATAAACAGAGGAAAGACATCGTGTGAAATGTACGATATTGTTCTCTTCTCCTTGACGACCAATCGCATGCTTTGAACCTCTTCTTTTTTATGTTCGTTTGGTTGTACATTAAGATCACATTTAACGATATTTATCTTAACCTGATCAGAATTTAATTTTCTCCTTTTTTCCATATTATTCATAGTTGTGTCTTCCTTATCAGTAGACAATCTACGTTTTAAAATATGATTCTCTCCAACCTTTCCATTGTCGCCTAACAAAGTTTCCACTTTTCCAGAAGCGACAGGTCCAGTACCAGTCTCCGTAGAATTGGTCTGAGGCTTGTCTGTCTTGTTTTCCTGCGGCAATAAATTTCTAAATCAATATTTGAATATTCGTAAAAAAATAATGTAATTATCGTAAAATAATTCCTCATTCTTTTTTTTCTTGTAAACTAAGCAAACTGTCACTCTCCTAAAAACTGATTTTAAACGGACTGCAGTACACATAAATTTTAGCAGAGTTTTATCAAACCTTTTGTGAATCAGACTCGTCATCGGACGAGATACAGATAACCTCAGCTTCCATTATTCACGTTCGAAGTGACAAGTGACAAATTAGCGGGCGAACGCTACCGCCAATCAAACCTGCACTTGTAGCTTGACGTCTCCTGAATTATCCTGTATGACCTGTCAAACAGCGACATATTGACAATAACGTACAATTTTTATCGATCACGAAAAACACTGCGAGTTCGACGGGTAACCGTCCACGACCTACGCAACGATATCCTATCGAACGTCTGTGCGTCTAACCGAGAAAATATTTTGCGTATCAGTAATTTTCGCGACCGTACGTTGAAACCGTTGAAACTAGCGAATTGTTCGAAAAAAATGGGCCCGTGCGCGGACACGCATTTTCGGCCTCTTGAAAATAGTAACTTTAAGGAAACCATTGGTCCGCCGAGAACTCTGGCCCCGAAAACAGAAAGGCAGCTTTTACTACTTGCCTGGCTTCTAATTACTTCGTTGGTCTCGATTCGTTGACGAGCATGGAAGTTCACGTATCGGCGAGAAGTTGATGCTCCATCAACGGAATACTTTGTATCTGAACAACTCTTTAGTCTCAGTTCTTATGTCGATATCGAAGATGAAGGACAGAAAAACTATCTTGCACATAGAAATTTTGTTACTCTCGCTCATGCGATATCTAAAATACGAAGATTGGAATGTTATTAATGGGTATATATGCAATGCTATTGGTCACTTATTAGGGAAATTTGATCTTCAGTGATGGTACCATGGGTAAGAAAATAATTGAGAGCTCTGGTTGCACGTAACGATCACAAAAAAGAAAAAGAAAAAGTGTCTAAAGGTTTATTTGCATATATAATGACGTTGCACTTTATGAAAAACAGCAATATGGCGTCTTCCATATCGGACGTATGATTGGTCAATACCTCGATATGCATGTGACTAGGGTAACATTGTTTGAACTAGCCTTAAGCCAACCGAAAAGAAAAGAATTATCCTAGAGTACGCTAGTATCGGTGACGGTCGGTGCGTAAACCAATCCACTGCACATGCGTACGGGGTACTTCTGGGATTAGCGCTGACAGCGCTCTCTACATTAATCGCGTTCGGTAGGAACATCAGCTTCATAAGCTCGCAGTGATTCGTTATTACGATTGGTTTCTACACTTGTATAATAAGTGCGTTAATACCGGCTTACAATAAATTACAATAAATAATTTGTAACAATAACATTAAGAATTTATTTTTGTTTTTTAGTCATTTTTTGTTTAATAATTTATATTAGTGTAAAAACAATAATTATAATATCCCAAACACATATCTTTTAAACATGCGTGCTAACGATTTAAAGAACAAGATTTTAAGAAAAGGTTCTGTTAAAAAATGATTCTATCGAAATACTCGGAGCAGGGGAGCGATCACGTGCACCGATCGAATTCGAATTCGAGAAGGAATATGCCATCCGATACCACTCTTCGTACATGATCAATCTATGGTCTGAGGGAAACTATCCTATAATAAATAAGCATGAACCATGAAAACTGTAGAGTAGAAACGTACGAGAAGTCGACTGATCGAATTCGATCGTGCACGTAAATCCAATTCTGGGGAGCGATCGCGTGCACGATCGAATTCGATCGGTCGACTTCTCATACGTCTCTACTCTACAGGTTTCATGGTTCATGCTTATTTATTATAGGATAGTTTCCCTCAGACCATAGATTGATCATGTACGAAGAGTGGTATCGGATGGCATATTCCTTCTCGAATTCGAATTCGATCGGTGCACGTGATCGCTCCCCTGGTGCGTTCTTCTGTAAAGAACATACTTCGACTCTTCCCCCGAGCAAAGTCGAAAAGTATTGATTGAGTTTTCAATTAAATGGAATTCTAAATGGAAAACGACATGTGTCGGTTTGTGTAAAAAAAATATCAACTGCGTTTTCTAAAAGAAAAGCAGCCATTGGTGTTTGAGACTGTGTCATGATGCACCAATAGCGACGCGTGACGCGCTCAGTGGAAACGCATATTAAATGCACCAATTGGAATCTCGCGGACTGGATAGTAGATTCTACAAAATTTCCTAGCAGTTTCGACACGCCTGAATCTACCATTTCAATGTGCATTCCTGCGCATGGACACTAGATTCTTTCCGGTTGTGAATCGCGTGCAGCACGATGGGTACGTTGCAAGTTTGCCTAATATTGTCGTAATTAAAAAAATAGCGTTTGTAAAAAGCGTAAATCTTTCGACGGAAACTCCGCCGATTTATTTCGTTCAATGTTTCGTACGCTACGCGCACTCACTAGTGTACAAGTCATACTTTGCCCCTCGACGTGATCGTGTAGCGTGGTTTCGAGGTGCCGAGAATAACTTGTAGCAATAATTTTCAGACCATACCAGTATAGTATTTGATATTATCTCAACAATCATATTTTATAACCAAAGACCTGGATATTTCTAGTGTTTCTCTGTATTAAAAATTTTATTTGTGTGTCCGAGAAAATACGACACGAGACATAACCTAATTATTCACTTCCTTTACGTTTGTAGGTAAACCCAGAGGTCTTCGCACCGCGCGTAAGCACGTGAATCACAGACGCGAGCAGCGATGGAACGATAAAGACTACAAAAAGGCACACTTGGGAACTAGATGGAAGGCTAACCCTTTTGGTGGCGCCTCTCACGCTAAAGGCATCGTCTTGGAAAAAGTGTAAGTAATAACACCCGTGTGATAATTCACATTTGCCTGTGGTTTGTCGCTTAATGCTAAATTATCGGTGTCCCATTCAACAGAGGAGTCGAGGCCAAACAACCCAACTCTGCCATTCGTAAATGCGTCAGGGTACAGCTGATTAAGAATGGAAAGAAGATTACAGCCTTCGTACCGAGGGACGGTTGTCTCAACAACATCGAGGAGAACGACGAAGTTCTAGTGGCGGGCTTCGGTCGTAAAGGCCATGCTGTCGGTGACATTCCTGGAGTACGGTTCAAGGTGGTGAAGGTCGCGAACGTTTCTCTGCTTGCTCTTTACAAAGAGAAGAAGGAGCGACCTAGATCGTAAAGCATCAATCTCCAGAGATGTATTGACAAAAAATAAAGTTAACGTCCTATATTGATTTCTTTATTTCAGTCTTGCGAAAGTATCTTCCTCTGCATTGATAATCTATGATGCATTAATGGATTATTTAAATAGATAATTGTTTTTTTATATTACATAAGTATTTAACGTCATAAATTATATTAAGTCATGGCTGCATACACGAGATAAATACAAGATCATTCAGTCACCGTTTAGGTTCTCGAGTTGCTCGTTGCAAACTATTATATCTTCTATAATTGCGTTTAAAGGTGCGGCGGTCTCTGGTAGTCCCTTTGCTAATTTCACGTTAGATATCTCTTCTTTTGCTCGCAGCACCTACGAGTAAGATTAAAGAGCCACTTTGACATTCGTGAGAATTTAGCAGTAAACTGATAGAGAAGAATCTTACCTTTTTCAAAGAGGCAAAGTTGGAGCATATACTTTTCATGTTCGTACAAATGGAATCGGAGATATTTTTGTCCAAACTCCTGGCTCTCACCGGCCAAGACGAAATCGAGCGAAACGCCTCGATAAACTTTTCATTCGTTTTGTCGAACAGCGCATCCTGCTCTTCACTAACCAGTCTATCATCAGTCTACATTAATTATCGTATAAAAATATTAGTTATCTGTGCATTATCTCGTTTGTAATTGTATTAATATAATGTCGTTGCACCTCTGTGTGCAAGTCTTCAGGTAAGTTAGTTCTAATTTCTCCACAATCATTGTCCAACATCTTTTTCTCAGTCTCTTCAAGATATTTAATAGCTTCTGCGTAACTCATTTTTGGTTCAACGACAGGAAGAAAGGGAGCCTGGTGAGCGTCATCGATGCATAACTAAAAGAATATGTACAACATATATTTGAAATACGTCGATTTACGAAAACGATACATTTTTGCAACATTATCATATTCTAACGTACCTTAATAATATCTATCTCTTCCGTCTCATTTGTACTTGCGACAGGTTCCACGTACACCTTTCTCATGAAGTCTAGCAATAATCTTAAAGTTGGCAGTTGCTCTTTCAACGAACATTTACCCTAACGTAAAATATTTCATATCGCTAATATAAGATGTCAACGTTTACTTGGAAAGTATTTTGTGAACATACCAGTAACATATCCTTGTTCTTGCAGATCCCAATCTGAGAGTAATATTCAAATAACTGATCTAAAAGGACAAATATATGTATATGCATAGTTTTCAACATTAATGACTTCAAATATAAATTGTTGTGTTGCACATATAAAAGTTCATTGCAGAATAAAAATTGGGAATAACAGACACGCTTTCTACTGCTGCACCGGTGAACTGCTGCAATAAATTGGAGTCAGGCCCGGTTTCACCAACGTTGTTTAACTTTGAGCTCGGCTTAATTCGTTCTTTGTCTCTTTCCAACTGTTATGCTAGAAAGAGACAAATGTGAATTAAACTAAGATTAAAGTTAAGCGACGTGTGGCGAGGCAGGGGATAAGACAAGTATATTGTTTCTCATTCTAGCTTACTGCACTAGTTCACCAGTGCAGCAACAGACAACAAGCCTATAATTTCCCGTTTAGTTGTTGAATATATATATAGATATTCAGCGTCAACAACAGCAAATTGTACAATTGACAGGATACCTTCCAAAGCATCGTTCTTCAACTTTCCTAAATTGGCGACAATCGACGACGGCGGCGACTTCTCCGTCAGAAGCCAGGACAATAGAGAAACCCGATTTTCGCCAGTGAGAATCGTTGCCTCCAGGTCTCTCGACTCCACGTTAGTAATGTGTGGATATCGTAAGTGCAATAAGGTGTCGTATATACTTGTTATAACATCGTCCGCGTTATTCATAGTAGCGAATTGTAAGGTGCACGTAAAAAGGAAGCTTGGGGAACTTAACGCCGGCCGCGGAGGAAACTTAAATTTTGCAATGTCTCGATTCAGACGTTAATTTTCCGGCCAGTTCGCGGAAAAGTCAGTCAACAAAGCCATACTGTATGTCAAAAACGATGTTCGAAGTTTTAAACAACGAGCGTGAGTAGTGAGATCAGGCAAGATGGCAGAGTCGCGCACAGAACGCGACGAGGCTTGTCGCGCGCGGGGCGGAAGTTGGCGCGATGACCAATCAAGTCTTCCGCCGCGTAGAAAAAGTTCAACTTTGTCCAACTCCGATTGGCTACCGCGTCAACTTCCGCCGCGCGGCAAACTTTGCTGTGCTCTGTGCGCAGAGACCGTGAAGTCTGGCGGCTCGATCGTGAATCTTTTCCTCTAGCGTGGACTCGTGAAAAGCGAAATATTTCATTAGCCGCGTTCGACGTTGCAAATCCGAGACGTCGGAGTGCTCGTTTGCATTCGAGCGAGCGAGAAAGGAGGATGATACATAGAAATGGAGAAAGTGCACTCCGACGCCTCGGATTTGCAATGCCGAACGCAGCCGTTGACGAATCCAATATTAGTCAATAAAATTTTTTACTTTTTCACGAGTTCACACTGGAGAAAAGATTTACGATCGAGCCCCTGATCTACAACGAGCTTTTTAGAAACATTCCATTTTGCGCACGTAAATTAAAACGCTCAAAAACTTATCGACAATGCACGATTGTACAATGTATAAGTTTTTGTACAATATATTTATCAACTTGCACGAATTTTTTTAAACGTATTTATTGGCTATAAAATAAGAATGTTCTAGACGCAAAGAGCTCATTGTGCATCTGGGGCTCGATTCTTGAATTTACTCGAAATAGAAACGAATACGAAAATTATGCTCTTACAGAAAACTTGCAAGTCGATTGGTTGTTCGCGTAGCTTCTAGCCAATCGACTTATAACTTTTCCGTTCCAAGGAGAAATGAAAAGTCAAGATGACGTCAGTTTGATGTCATATTGACCAAAATATGACTTAAATTTGGTCAATATGACATCATCTTGATTTTCATTTCTCCTTGGGGTAAGAACAGAATTTGTGCATACGTTTATCATACGAACGAATTCAAGAATCGAGCCCCAGGCTTAAAGGTTGAAAATTCACGAAAAAAAATGTCAAAGCGTGGCTCCATATATGCATGATCCAACTTACAGTCGCTCGTTTGATCTCGACTTTCATCACATATGAGATTCTGTTTATAAAAAGCTTGATTTAAGTTTCACCAAACGTTGCTTAACTTTAATCTTAGTTTAACTCACGTTTATCTCTTTCTAGAGTAACAGATGGAAAGAGACGAAAAACGAATTAAACTAAGCTTAAAGTTAAGCGACGTTGGTGAAACCGGACCTAAAAGAGTTAAGGAATCAAAAGTTTCAGAATTCAGTACTGTGTTACCCAAGGATAGATATTCAATAAAGATTGCGTCAATTATAGAATTTGTATATTTCAGTCATCATATTTTAGAAATATATAACTTTGAAGAACCAGATTCTTTACAAAATATCCTTTATTAAACAGTTTACGCTTAACGTGAATGCATGATGTTCAAAATAAATTTATTATTTATAGCTTAATACCAAGAAAAAAACGAGTTACTATTTCTAATAGCAAACATTCATCAATAAATGAAAAAAAATTAAATATAACATGACCGCCCGAAATCTTATATTATAACATAAATATGGATTGTAATCTTCGGACAAATTTTTCTTATCCAACTGTGTAAAGGTATAACACACGACTTAGGTAGCTTTGAAGAAATCCTCTGAAGTGGTTGTGTAAATGTGTCCTTCGCAGAGAAGAAAATCTAATATCTCATTTACACGAGATACAATATGTTTAGGTACTTGTACCAAGATCTCTCGTTTCTCAATTCCGCATTCAGACTCGTTTGCCGATCGAACAACATTGAGAACTGCCATTTGCTCAGACGACATGCCGCTACTCATAGTGCTATCCATCACTAACGAGTTATCAGTATACGCAGTGGATTCTTCAACAGGTTTCTTAGCCTTCAATATAAAATACATGACCTCCATAAAGTGGCATGTCAGATCGTTCAAATCCTCCAGAGGATGCATACGCAGGATCAATACGTGCCGTTGGTTACTTTGCGTACGCAGCAACCCATAAACTCGTACATACGTATTGACTTCTGTGCAACTGTTACTCTCTGCAAGATTCTTATCTGCTTCCAGCCACATGATAGCTGTAACGGTACCTGTTCGACACACATAGGAAACCAAATCTAAGTAAATCTTTTGCTGACAACAAAAATAACTTAAGAACTTTCGACAATACATTAATTATGTTATATGCACGTTTTTAAGACCTAATTGTATAAAATTTTGTTACGTGTACACACAACGCGGGCGCGTATGTGTATTGTAAGCACATACGTGCATAATTAAAATGCTTTCTACATATAAGAGAAATTATGCTTTTAATGTACAAACATAATATGACATATGAGCGATCTTTTTCATTGTATACAAAGACCTAAATAGATTAAAAACAACAAAATATCAATCTGTCAAAAACTTTTAACAATATTGCGTTTTGAAATTGTACATTATCCTCAAGATCAAAACTACACCAAATAAAATACCCGTATCATCCTCGATACTGAATGAGATTTTTGTCGTGTCCTGTTCGATACGACGTACGATTCCGACAAATGTTAGTTGAGTCACGGTTCTGCCAGCGACTTGTAGGTCTCCCGTGGTGGAGGTGATATGTTTTATCAATACGGGAACGATGCTCTTATCGTTATTTTGCGGTTTTTTCCCGGTATTGCCGCCTTGCGTACTTTCATCCAAAAATCCACCCTTAAGGCTCACAGAGTTGTCGTCCCACATAGTTGTAAGTGACAAACACCGAGAGGTGCAAACAAAAACTGAAGAAAAGACAGAAGTTTAATCTTTCGACAGATTGTACAAAAGGCTGAATTCACGCGCGCGAAACGCACATTAGGTTAGAAAGCCACTCTAGTGACTTCACCACTTCTACCATGCGTCCGATAAAAAGGGAGGGGATAGCGTTGGCACCAACGAAAATCCCTAGGTAACAAATCAGAGAGAAACCTGGGGCAC
>NW_011967119.1:478897-480535 GCF_000949405.1 Vollenhovia emeryi | reverse complement strand
GATAACTGTTCAACATTCGCAGCAACAATTTTATCCGCCTAATCAATCGCCGAGTCCATATCAAAGTCAATACTCTCAAAGTTCCTATCAGGGTCATCCCTATCAAACTGTTCTTCCACAGAATAGAGCGGGTCAATTGCCGCAGTACCAGCCACCGTCTAATTTACTTGTTTCCTACCAACAGCAACAGCAGCAAAACGCGCAGACCTATCAGCAGAGGCATGACAACTACCAGCGACAACTATCATCACAGAAGGTAGAGCAACAAGGTCCTATGGTGTCTAACCAAACGTATCCCAAGACTCTGCAGAACGGCCAGATACAGCCGAATGTGAAATATCCGGCCTATCAACATCCTCCGCTTCCCAAACAGATGCACTTTGCGATGTCTACTGCAAAGGTCGTTCCGATGGTGACGCAACCTTCTTTGCAAACGCCAACGGGCATTGCGACCACCGTGAGAGCACTCATAACACCTTGCAATCTCTGTCGGAAGAGAAATGTACTTGAGCCAACACTATATTGCACGGATTGCGACTTTTACATGTCGCGTTTCCGACCTAACTAACAAAACCACTTGAGTTGCTCCGCATGAAGATGATCGGAAGATTTGCCGATTTCATCGAGTATTAAGTCTTTCTGACGAAGACGTTACGTTGTCCTCTTCGCGATGAATCAAGTAATAATCGCATCGAAAAACATAATAATTAGTTATTAATGTTCACACAAATCTGAAATGTTTTATTTTCTACATCCGTATTAGATTACAATTAGAATGATTTGCGATGCGTACAGTCGTGAGAATACAATACCGGAAATTAAGCAATGCTCATTTCTTATACACAATTCAGTAAACTTTTACTTAGTTACGTCTCGAAAAATTAGAAATAAAATTGAATATATATGTAGTGTATTAATAACTTTTAAGATGACATTCAATGAAGTACCGAAATAAAAATATTATTTATATTATTTTATATAATATAAATATTAAACTTTTGAATAGAGACCCTCATTGTGCAGCTACTAGTTATGCTCGTGTACAATTGTATCGATAGAGCCTTATTTTCTACAATTTATATTATTTGTAGGAAAATTGTACTTAATCTTATCATATTAGACTTACTTCGATGTGCTTAATAAGTTAGATTATTATTATAAAGCGAAGACTCTAACATAACATTAAACCATCTGTTAAATGTTTGTATTTTATAAAATAGTTCATCAATGTATTTAAGTTGCAGCGTTATTCATATTTGCAGGACATATTTTTATTTGTATGTATATAGATAAATGTCATTCACGCTTCTCTCTTAAAATCAGCACAATCAATAATTCATTTCGAAACTTACAGTTGAGCGAACCACATTTTCCGTTTCTGTGTAATTGCATATTCTATTTTATCGCGGAGATGAGAAGTTGGAATTGTGATACTAGCCATTTTACATAGAACTTATCACGTTAAGATAGAAACTGTATTGCAAATTATGAGAGAAGAATTGAGTGGTAAAGAGGTGAAACTTGATCTCTGAGAACGCGCGGAGTTTATTTTACGTTAACAATCTATAAAGTTATGTTTTATGTAGTAACATTGCGTTACATTGTATTACTTTACTTAGTTTTTAGCGCTAAAGCAAT
>NW_011967119.1:449439-468363 GCF_000949405.1 Vollenhovia emeryi | reverse complement strand
CAAGCCCAGCGAAGATTCAGGCCGCACTCAAAGATCAACACCAAATAACAGTCAGTTTATCGACGGTAAGATTATGGATCAAGGAAATTAGGAAAAGGTATGTTCGGATATTGCTCAAGTTATTAACAAATATCCCGAAACAGTTCGTTACACAAGTACGCGTTTTAGCGAAGGGATTCCAATGCCAAGAAAGCTACAGTCCGACGAAAAGGTAAAGGCGATGAGTATTATATTGGATCACATAAAAAAGGACCCAAAAGCAAAACTATCTGATATTCACGCCGCACTCGAAGATCAACACCAAATAACAGTTAGTTTATCGGCGGTAACATCGTGGACTAAAAAAATTAGGAAAAGGTATGTTCGGAAATTAATATCAAATAAACCTTCTCCTATACTAACATTGTATTAAAACATACAATATTTTCGCTACTAATAATTAATAATGCAAATTATGTGTATACATATAACAAAATTTTACTCACACAGTATTTATGTGAGAAAGTATGCGCACGGGAGACTGATTGTCTTATATTTATTAGCATAAACGGGTCTAAATCAACTTCGTAACTGTATTTTAAGTTATATTATAAAAATGTAATTATTCATTAAATGCATGATCGTTATTTAAAGTTAATGTAACCAATAATAGAGCATTCCTTTCGTTGTTCTTGAAAACTTGGAGACTTTTATGTAATGTGAACATGACAAATTATCAAATCTAATATGATTACATAGTAGTTTTATTAAAAACATATATTGTACTTTTTATCTGCTATTTACTATTAAAACCTTAGTTTTGGCTTATTCTACATACCTGCTTTATGTTACAGTTTTAGTCATATTTGTATCATTAGGATATGATTTTCATCATTTATATAGATGTACTAATATGTATTTACCGTTTAATATTTGTTTCCGCTGTTCAGATATATCTCTGTGTATACTGGGCGCGTCTCCTTTTTATACTTTCGGAGTCTTAAGAACAAATTTTACATATTTATAACTAAAACTAGATTCAAATTTTACACTTGTGCTTTCATTTTTGGTCATCAGGCACGGTTTAACCACACATATACAAACGTGCAATCCTTAGCTTTCTATATTTTCCATAACGTTTTTATCGAAAATTTTTATCTTAGTAAATTATGGTAAAAATTACGAGTAAATGTTCTGTAATTCATTTCGCTTATTACATTTTATTTCTGTCAATAGTACAGTTACAGAAGATTAATTTTATACGTATAAACTATAATTATAAATATTACATTTAAACGAGGATAGTATTTACTGGTCGATAGAGTCATAAAAATGACAGATTTGACCAATATCTGGGTAATACGCTTGCTTTTATTGTTTAAAATATTAATTAGTTTCATGTCTAACATTCTTATATCGTGCTGTATATGTATATGCGCAGGTTGGAAGATAATACGTCATACAAGGTTTGCAAATTTTGCAACTTATCTCATACTATAGACCAAGATACAGTTGAATTCAAGGACAACGTTGTCAAGGACGAATTTGCGAGCTCCTGTCATTTACGGGAATCTCAACACGCATTTACCGCAGTTTCGACATCAACGGAAAGCTCCCATGTCACTGAGCCGTTAGCACAGGATATTCACATTGAGAGACGCGAAATAAAGTCTGAAGTTAAGACTGAAATTAAAACTGAAGAGTAATTATACTTATATAGTGCTAAAATTATACAAAGAAACCTTACATATTAAACATTGATTCTAACACCTTAGTCTGTCAAAGTAATTTATATAATTCGGGATACGTTAACAATAGGTATGTCGTTAGTATTGAACATTTATGGTCAAAATTTCCTTCCAATTTATTATTTACCAACTTAACCCATCCCATGTCTATGGTGTACGGGTGCATCTCGCGAGAGATCCACGAGAATCTATCTATTTCCATGCGATACGGGACCCAACTTACACTCCATCCCTAATACAATATTTGTTTCCTACAAAGACTTTAAGCATCTTATTAATATCTTGCATACATATGTTTTTCAGCTTGTTTTGTTGATTGCCACAAAAAATCGCGATTCTTACTAGGGTGTTAATTCTGCACATTTACCTTATACTCTGATATTTTCCACATTTTTAAATCGTTGTTTATATTTACAGATTTATATATACAGATTCTGATTAATTTGGTATCCATGGTTTTGACGACACCTAACGTGTAAAGTGTCCAAGGTGTGGGGTGATTCTCGCGAGAGATCCACGAGGACCTATGTATTTCCATACGATACGGGGCTCAACTGACACTCCATCCCTAGTACAATATTTGTTTTGAATAGAATAAAACTTTAAGCACACAACATTTAAGTGAGAACGTATGCGCACGGAAGATTGTCGATGCGCACACGATATAAATGTAAAACTTTTCTATAGAGCTAGTGAATTTAATGTCTTATGAGATCGAAAAGTTTGGTACTGTTAATCGATTTTCGAAATATATTACTTAGAAATTAAGTTACAAATATGAAGCAGAATGCATCTTTGTGATTAAATAGCAAGATGTATTTATTATTTCAATATTATTATTCATAATTTCTACCCTTTACAAGGCATTATCTCGTCCGTATAGCAAATGTTACGTAACGTTTACAGTATTTTAAAATTAGTTTATCGTTAAGCAATACAACAAGTGTAGGATGGAAACTTTTCTTTTTCGCTTTCAATCGTTCTACCTGTCCACGAGAGGTAGTTCGGTTATTATATATGTATGTTGTTTAATAATATACACACTATCATATTTTTATTATTACTATTATTATAAACCTATATGTATTGTATTCACTATAATGGCAGTCACAAAATAAAAAGTAACTTGCTGTTAAATAATGCTAAGCATTCCAGCAACATTGCTGCAAATCCTGTACAACCACAGGAAGCAGAGACTGATCTAGAAACTGAACAACACCTAGACACACTTAAACAAAAGCAACAAGTAGGTATAAAAGGTTACTTTGGAAAAGAGCGAATGTTCTCAAAGAGAGAACATACGCGATTTGATAAGTAATTATTCACTTTTCTTATATTCATTAGCATAAACGGCTCTGAATAAAGTTTCTAATTATATTTTAAGTTATATTGCAAAAATGTGATTAATCATTTAATGCATGATCGTTATTTAAAGTTAAAGTAACCAATAATAGAGCATTTCTTTTCTCGTTTGTGAAAACTGGCGAACATTTTAGGGAATGTGAAGAAACAAATGATAAAATTAAATATGCTTATATATTGGTTTTATTAAAAAAGTACATTGTACTTTCTTTATTTATTATTTGTTATTAAAAACTTAGTTCTGTCTCATTCTCCATACCTGCTTTATTTTACATATTTAAAATTTTTTATAATAGGTATTTATTATAATAATTATATAGAATACTGAAAAAGCCTTCCTTTTATATATAAACTCACAAAATTTTATACGTATGGTTTTGTCTCTAACACTTATTCAAATTCTCGTTCAAATCATTTGAATAAATAAAATAAAAACACAGAACAGATGCTTCATTTTGCATAAGTAGCAAATAACGTAAAAATGTAAGTCACTTACCTCACGATTTCTCCGCCGTTGCCCGATGCCTCTTAGACCTCCTCCTTCTCTTCTAAGATCTTCTTGTTGAACTTATACAACACTCACTCGCGAAAATCATCGATCGCGACGGCTAAAACCTTCTGAAGGTCGCTCAGGAGCGTGACCTTGACAACATATGTCAAGGTCGGGGTCATTTGCGGGGGTTGACCTAATCTAAATATTTACCGTGTTATAATATATTATAAATAATGTGCTAAATACATTTTATAAATTTATTTTATACTGTTACCTAATAAGACAAAAGTAATAAAATTTTATTTTACTTTGTTATCGATATTGCTAAACAACTAAATAGCTTTTCCTCCTGATCTCACTTGGATGCCTCGAAGACTCACGTTTACGAAGAACTTTATTTTATTCTAATCGATATGCTCTGTCCGGTGGGAACATGAGAAAACGAGCCGTCCGTCATTGGGAATACGTTATAGTTAACGTCATAGAATCAAACACCACCTGTTTCCACAAATTCTATGTATCAGATGTTGATTGACATGACACGTAGCAATGTATTTCACGAGAATTTACTCAGTATAGTAATTTTATCGCGAAGGGATATTATTTTAATTGATATGTCACATTGGAGGGTGAGCGATCCGTCGTACGGAAGTTCAGAAACAGTCGTATTCACGATACCAAAGGCACGGTACTGTTTCTCTGAGAATTATCGAGACCATGAAGCATTATTACAATGTCGTCTATAAAATATCATCGTTTACTGGTGCATGGCCGTATCTGAAACCGAGAGCAAGGATATTTCGCGTTGCTCTACTGACTATAATCATGCTGACTGTAATTGTTCCGCAGGTAAATTAATGTAATGCCTGAAGAAGAGGATCTGACGGAAGAATGATAAATGGTTTCAGATAGCGTATCAGCTTACGTGCACAAACGTGCGATGTACATGCGAGTCGATGACTTCGTACCTACTGACAATGACGTCTTTTCTAAAGGTGTACACGTTTCAATTAAATACTCGTACGGTACATTTCGTGATTTAAAAGATTGTAGTTTGGGAAAAAGTTTTAATATATTTTCTTTATTTATAATATGCAGGGTTGGGAAGTAACTTGTTACTTGTAACGAAGTTACTGTTACAGTTACTTATTTTCGATAACTCTTATTTAACTTCGTTACTTTTGCCCCGTCTGTAACTGTAACTTAACTCAGTTACATTAATAGTTTCCTTAGAGCTAAAGTAGAACTCTCATTAAAACTAAACAAGAAACAAGAATGGCCAATGCGAGTCAAGGCAGGATGTAGATAGCCTATACTTGTAATTTTTAATAAATTGTGAATTCATATACCGTTTCTTTTTCCACATTTTTGTCCTGCGTGCCGGTTTCTTTTCGGATATATCGCAGTCTTGGCTCGCATTGGCCATTCTTGTTTCGTGTTTAATTAATAGTTACGTTATGTATATTTTAAATCTCAACAGGTTGCATCAAGCCTTGCATTTGCGCACAAACGTCTTCATCAACGCTTTACAATTCAAATGCAGATTTGATATTTTTATTTTCATTGCAAGAAAGTAACTGCAAAGTAATGATTCGTTACTTTTTGAGTAACTGTAACTGTAACGCGTTACTTTTCAGAATTGGCAACTTGTAACTTACACTTTTAGCGAGAAAACTGTAAACTAGATATTTTTATAAAGTAACTTTCCCAACCCTGATAATATGTATTTTTAATATTACAATTCTATAAACGCTGGTATTTTATAAAAGAACTTGGTACTGATCGATGCTTTATCAGATTAAATGCCTTACCCAACACTTGTTCGTCGATTGGAAGGGAGTAGAAATTCCCAAAGAATACGAAATTATGAAGTCATACGCAGAAAACAGTAGGCGATTCTGTCTGGTCTATACGGGTGAGAACCGATGAGAGGGATGCTCTATTTTATTTCATTCCCAAATGCGTTGCGCGTTTCTTTTCTCATGATCGCTTCATATGTTGCAGTATATTGTTTGCTAGCAGTAATTACGTTTATGTCAATGTCCCTTATACCGTTCACACTTGACGTCGTATGGCCCCTTAATGAATCACGTCCTGTATTATTCCCGTATCCGGGATATTATTTCGTGGACACTCGAGAATATTTCTTTAAAATCTTCTGGCACTCCGTCGTCGCTTGGGAATTCATTGTTGCCGGAATAGTCGCCCACGATTGTATGTTTGTGACTTACGTCGAGCATATTTGCGGCATGTTCGCTATGGTCGGGTAAGGAAACAATTTGTGAGCTCGATGACACAATACATAGTTTTCTCATCAAACTTTGTAATTTATATACATATAAAGTTCTTAAAAAAGAATTGAGATATTTGTCTCTAAATGAAGTAAAGAGTACACTGAAATTTCCAACTTTTGCGCCAATTTAATACTAAAATACTTTAATAATTCAACCCGAATGTCAGCAAAGTCGAGACGAAGAGAGAAAGAAAGGGAAAGGAGGGGGGGGGGGGAGAGACAGAGATTTTACAAATTGTTTTCAGATTCCATTTCGAAAATCTATTTTATAATTGTGACGGAGTAATGAAGGTGAGGGACAATTTAAATACTATTTATCGTAAAAGAATTACGTTCTTGGTACACGAACACCGGGAGGCTTTAAAGTGAGTGTTTAACATTATATATAAAAGTAGAATAAAACAACCTGAGTGATACGACACATATTCCATTAGAAGATAAGAAGTCTCAAGAAAAGGTCCCTTATCTTATTTTCAATTTGCCATAGTTGTGCAGAACTTCTCGAGAATACCTTTACTGTACCTTTCGCCGTACAAATGTTCGTAGTGACTATAGGAATGAGTTTTACCCTGGTGCAAGTATGTATTTATTTATGATAAAATTATTTTCCTTAAACGAGTTATTAAAAGATTGTGTTATTTTTTTTATATCGAAGGCCACGCAACCGAACGGCGAGATTTTAGAATCAATCAGATACGTGTTGTATATCGTTGGTCAACTGATCCATTTATTCTTTCTCAGCTACGAAGGACAGAAATTGATAGATCACAGTCTTCAGACGAGCAATAAGATGTAAGATTTGAGTTACCCAAAGGAAAGAAAAGATCCCGAATTGCATTTAATTTGTTGCATTATAATTAACTATCTTCGAAACATGTTAGATACAGTAGTTCCTGGTACGAGGTATCTATAAGATCGCAGAAGCTAATCGTGCTGGTGATGATGAGAAGTTTACGACCGAGCTCCTTGAGCGCCGGCAAGATTTACGTTTTCTCCTTGGAGAGCTTCACCTCGGTAACGCACTCGGAATTATCGTATATGCATTTGTTATAGAGCTTCTTTAACAAAACACGACGCTCTTTTGAAAATTCTGCAAGCTTCGATGTCGTACTTTACGGTACTCGCATCCTTTTAGTAGCCTGAGCTTGTGCATCCGACCATATTCCGTAAAAGCGCTTGTCGAGAGCGCAATACTGTGTGTCTTTAATATTACTACAATTATATATTTCTGTTAATTATTCCATTGTCTTTTATTTCCTCGTTAAAATTATTTCTGTCAATTTTATGTACATCTTAAACTTATATGGATATAACTTATATGTATGGATATGCGTGAAAAAATTCGTTTATGTATTTTTTTATGTTACTCTTTTCGGCGCCGTAAATCGATGCCACCAATTCTGGAATCAGTTGTAATTCACACATGTAGCTTACAACGATTTCAAATATTAATTGCGGATTATAGTGTCGCGAAGCTCTAATTTATACAAAAAAAGGAAAAAGAAGAGCGTATTGCCAAGCTAAATATTTCTGCAAGATGAAGTGTAACTGTTGCGCGATGCACCTTGTCTTGGGAATCCTTTTCTTCAACATTCTAATCGATATGTACGTGGAAGGAAATTGTCTTTTCCGTTGAAGCTTCCTTTCGCGTCCGTCTTTTGTAAAACACACGTCACGCAAGATTGCTATATCAATGGTCCCTGATGTATGTAGCATTTTTTTCTATTACGTCCATATTCCTTTATTAAACAATAAAGGAATATGGACGTAATAGAAAAAAATGCTACATACATCAGGGACCATTGATATAGCAATATTCCATATTCCTTTATTGTTTAATAAAGGAATATGGGCCAAGACAGAACGTTTTAGTGCCTAAAGAATTTTAATTTGAAGCCACAATAATTTAATACATTTTACTTGGTTCGTTTAGCCAATCAAAAATGCCCAGAAATGTTGGAATCAAATATCTATAGCTGCTGACAGTATTTCTACACATAGTATCGTTACGAGTAGGTTAAAAGTTTCTGTGCGTCATAGCAGATTAATACAAAAGCACGTTAAAAACGTACTGTAAGTATTTTTATAAGGACAATACGATAAAAATCTACTTTTATACATATACACATATATAGATATATTATCTATTCCATATAAAAAATAAAGTTTCTGCAATTTTCTTTTCTTGTACATTGTATATATGGTCTTTTTTAACCACCATGTCAAGCTATTTCATTAAAAATTGTAAGTGTGAGAAAAATGACTCTCTCTCTCTCTCTCCTTTTCTCTTTCCGAATTAAATTAAAATTATGATATTATAGATATTTGCAAATCTTAAATATTACATAAACATTATATATTATTACATCATTATTATTATATATTAAATAAGTATTTTATTACTATTTAGTTTATTACATATAATTACATATATTACATATAATTTTATTACACATAATTCATCGATTAGGTTTAGTATTATTATATTATTCTACTACAGATTTTAAGTTAAATATATATTGTACAATTGTTTGAACATTTGAATCGTAATTGCATTCCTAGGTATTCTCAGCAAGAAATGACTCGTAATCGACGTCAATTGACGGTTGTCGATATCGATTCTACATTGTTTCGACATTGATCGAAGAATTATTTCTCACTAGGTTTCTTATTGGCTCACTACACGTTACATTACTATCACGTGACATCAATATGCGCAATAACGACGCTTTTATATTGGCTGTTTTCAGCAGGAAAAGCTGCTTTGCCACTGTTGTACAATTCGAGAATCTGATTGACGTATGTTCTTAAATTCAGCTAATTGTAAGATTAAGAAAATATGTCAATCAGATTCGCGATTACAACAGTTGCAAAGCAGCTTTTGCTGCTGAATGCAACCATTTACAGAATAATTATGAAATCTTATAATCACATCTTTAAACGTTATTACATCACTGTACCTCTTTTAGATCCATTGTTATTTCAAATATTTTTCGTATTAATCGACATTTACGTGAGTAACAGTTTAAACCTTGTGTCGGACCTGATGTTCTACTAAATACGTTTGTTATTTTCTTACATCCCTTGCATGTCGTCTTGCCGATCACATTGTACTTGTTCTGTAGGTGCGATATTCTTCATATCTTCTTTTTTGCTTCTTATAAAAGGATAAACCCCATAAAGTGACATTAAATCAATTCTTTTACGGTAATTGCATATTGTCATTATACATTTACATTTTTCTTGGATATTATTTCATTATTATATTTATTATGTATTATCAATATTTGATATGCGTCTGTTATACTTACCGACAATACTGTAAGTGTGCAGTTAAACGTGACGTTGCAGATGGACCTAATTTTACTGCTTTTTTACATTGTTTGCATATTGCTATTTCCATGTTTCCCTCTTCATCATCGAACTTTTCCCATACTTGTGATCTTCTTCGTCTCTTTCTCAACTCATCTTCATCAAGATTTATGCGACTTATGAAAGAATAAACGAGATAAGATGTAAAATTAATTAGTTTTATGTTTTATCAATATTTGATATGCATCTGTTATACTTACCGACAATGCCGTAAGTGTCCAGCTAAACGTGACGATGCAGATAGACCTAATTTTACTTCTCTTTTACAGTGTTTGCATATTACTATTTCCATATTTCCTTCTACATCATCGAAGTTCTCCCATACTTGTGATCTTCTTCGTTTCTTTTTCAACTCAGCTTTACTTATGTGACCAAGATTTAAGCGACTTATGAAAGAATAAACGAGATAAGATTAATTAATTTTGTTGGCAATAACTACATATTATTATTATATATTAACACTTTACGTGTATAGGGAAGACTTTATGGACGTTGGCATAAAGGACAAGTTGGCATTGCGTTTCGTTTATGTATTGGCGGCAAAAAGAATTATTGGAAAAAATTATTTACTCCAAAATAATTTTTTCATAATGTAGATACTTTTCCCAAAGTTTCATTTACTATCAAAGAGGTATCATAATAAAAACAGGAAAAATCTTATTCAAGCGGAGTCAAGTAAATTTTGGAGTGTTTCCAAATTTCGTATTAATGTACTTTAGCTTGAAAAAATAAATCTAACTATGAGTATCGCATTATTAGTTCAAAAATATGTTTTTATTACTGTTAGCATGTGTTATTTTGAATAATAACTGAATAAAAATTGAATAAAAATAATTTTTACGTTGGATCAAGTTTTAGGTACGTTGTCTTACAATCTGATTAGATCCAATTAGTATGAGAGAGGGGGGGAAGGAGGGAGAGAGGGAGAGAGAGAGAGATATGTATGTATTAATATCGCGCGCATGAAGTGTGTAAACACACAATTTCTGCAATATCTATACAATACAAGCATACGGTGCACCACCCTTCATTGACAGTGTTCTTTTACATACTTTGCATGTCGCATAGTTATATCGTACACTTTTATATTCAATATTTCAAATATTATTAGTCTGTGTACTTACCGGCAATAAAGAAAGTGGTTCTTTAAACTATCCGTTTTACCATTTATTTTTAATATTTTCTTACATTCTTTGCACGCCGCCTTGTTGTCCATTACATCGTACTTGTCCCATATACGTGATCTCCTTCGTATTTTCTTCAGCTCATCTTTACTTGCCTGATCAAGATTTAAGTAGCTTATGAAAAAATAAATGTAATATATAATTATTTTTGTACTATAACTGCATATTTCCTACATATGCATATATTCACCTTTTCTTTAACGTATTTCATTCTATTTATTTTATACTTTCTTAAATATTGTTTCCTTAAATATTACTCCCTTAATTATTACTATTAGATTTTTATTTTATTTTTATCCATGTTTTAAATATTTTTGAGATATATACATACTAGCAGTGATATAAGTGGTATCTTAAATTCGGTAGAGGATTTTTAAGATTACGTATGAATACTTTTTTTGTACATCTCTTGCATGTCGCCTTGTTGCCCATTACATCGTACTTGTCCCATACAAGTGACCTCCTTCGTATTTTCGTCAACTCATCTTTATTTAGGTGATCAAGATTTAAGTGGCTTGTGAAAGAATAAACGCGGTAAGATGTTAAATTAATTAATTTCTTACAATATTGTCATTACATTCACATATTATCCATAGATATTATTTCATCAGTATAATGGCTATTATGTACATCAAAATTTTTAATAATTGTGAAGCGATATACATACCGGCAACGTGATAAGTGCTGTTGTAAATTTGTCGTAGGACTTTTACCATTTAATGCTAGCTTTTTCTTACATTCTTTGCAAGTTGCATAATCGCCTCTTTCATCAAACTTGTCCCATAGAAGTGATCTTTTTCCTTTGCTTAAATGTTTATATTTATCCGGGTGAATAATTTTTAAATGAGTCATTAAAATATGCACGCCATGAATTGCAAAATTAATTTTCTTCATACAATGCTTGCATGTTGCCGTTAAACACGTTATTTCGTAATTTTCCTTTATGTTGTAACGCCTTGGATATTCGTCTAATTCTGTTATTTCATGTTCATCGTATAAGTGATATTTTAATATTTGCAGTCTATCATGATTAGAAAAAACTTCTTTACAACGATTACACCTTATTGTGTCAGGATTTTCTTGTGTGTAATGTTTCCGCATCCACTTTTCAATTTCCGTCATTTTTGTCGTTCTACACCACACAGTGCTTCATATTAAACGTAACCGCTTGCTAAAATTATTAGAAGGAACATTTGAAAAATTGAGCATATACATAGACGGTCGAGAGAAAAGATGTAATTCCTTATTGAAATACAGGGTAGGGAGAAGATGTCCTAGTCAAGATATGTATATATTGTGGAAATATGAATAAATTGCCAACTCGACCACTGAGGCTGTGCTAATATTATTCGCAATAATTGGTATAAAACTTCATAGAACGCTCCCTCGCAGTAAATAAGTAAGTCAGTATACATGTATATATTTTTGTGTGGATATACTTATGTGTGAAAATGTTATAGTAAAAGTCATTTCCGAAAAGATCATAATGATTTCATTCAATAAGTTTTTTGTAAGGTTTTGACAACACATGTTTGATATCATGTTGACTCTATGACATGCAAAGAGAAGAGTATTACGCAAAATTGTATAGCAGTAGCTTTCTTTGTATTACGAATTATAAAATTATTGTTATAAAAAGAAATAAGTTTTACTGCACAAAATACGGCCGCTTTGAGTCATATTAATATTACAAAATAAATCTATTCTTACTAATATTATAAGAAACGATAAATTATTATTATGGAGTATTAATATAAACATAGCTCTTTCTAAATTGCAAAACAAATAAAATTTAATTAAAAAATAACTTATCTCTTAACATTACTGTGTACATATCAAGTGTGGAAATCTATAATATACCTTTAGCTGTCATCAAATGACACAAATTATAAAAGAATATATTCACATAAAGTCTCGCTTGATAAAAAGACACGTTATCAAGTAAAACATATAAAGTATATTATATTAAGTGGCATCGGATAAACAAATAACACTGATACACACTAGCGCAATATATCGGTCATCAATCTACCGGATAAGTTACTATAAAAGCATTGGTATAATGAGATAGAAACATATCACATTAACATAAAAATAACAATCCCTTTTTCTCCTTTAACTGAAATTTAATAAAAATTCGAAAAACTGGCATAACAGAAAGCAAAACTTTTAAATCTTTAAACTGAACAAGTTTTCAAAATAGTAATGTCGACACAGAACAGCAATAATTATCATGACACACAACAATTAAGTAAGATAATGTATCTTGAGTCAGATCCTAATTTGAGGCACCAAAAACTTTGATATCTTAACTTTTAGAATTACTCACTATCTTATGTATTGTTACTTCATAGGTACACTTGCGTATAAAACAGTTAAATTGTATTCTTGCTTCCTGAGATTAAGAAAGTATCAAAATCGAAAAAAAACAAAGCAGAATGTTCGATTTTAAAACATTCCGAAAATAAGTTGAAATAATGTTTTCGTCACTCTGTCTGCGTGCTTCCTTTCATCTGAGTGTTTCATTTAGGCGTTTATGGAAATTCTTAAAAGAACGAACTAAGAACCGATTTTTCCAACGTCACTACTTTAATCTCAGTTTAACTTATGTCTGTTTCTAAGGTCTGGTTTCACCAACGTTGTTTAACTTTAAGCTTAGCTTAATTCGTTCTTTGTCTCTTTCCAACTGTTACTTTAGAGAGAGACAAACGTGAATTAATTGTAAGATTAAAATTAAGCGACGTGTGGTGAAACCGGGCCTACGGAGATAGTTAGAAAAAGATGAGTTGAACTAAAATTAAAGTTAAGCAGCGTTGGGAAAATCGAACCTAAATGATGAAATTATGCCTAATTAATCAGTCATCAGTCCTACAGTTTACAGTTTCCAAAATTAGGATACGATCTTCTCTCGACACTCTATCTTACGTACAATACAATTACTAGTTACATTACAATTACTCTCTGAAGAATTTGCGCGACTAGATTTTCCGCTGATTATTTGCGTGGAACCAACACGACACTTTCTTCTCCGACTGTCAAATTGCCATCAGGAAATGCCTTTAAAACAGCACCTATGTACAAAATAGATATTAGTGTTGACCACCTGAACACAGGAAATATTATGGAGCTAAATTTGAACTCACAATTTACTGCTTCATGAAATTGCGTATTTTCGAATTTCAGCTTTAATAACCATTTGTAACCTCGCACAGAAAGACGATATGGAAGTCGTGGAACATCTGGAGTCTGGAAGGTCTAAAGCTGAAGGGGGGAGTGGTTGGAGCAAAAACGATCCCAGCGAACTCTGTTGGATATTTGTGGATTTTACATGTGAAATTTCAACAATCAATTATAATTATAAGATTTTTTATACAACAATTACCTGTTCATTCTATTATTCACATATACTTTATCAATATATTTAAAAATTACCAATTTTTAGAAAACTAACGAGAATACCTTAGCGAACTTATAATCTATAATTTTTTTTCTGTCATCTAAGTTGCTTTCATATCATTTTTTTTAGAGATAACTTTCAATTAATTATTATAAATAAAGTCGCATCGTGACGTTATTCAGAGCGCGAGATCCGCCATTTTCCTTGAAAATTGGAAGCAACGTCATATCATTATATTCTAATTATAATATATTGCACAACTAGATTCTAATTATATTATTTAATAACTCTTGTGCCCAGAGAACGTAGCAATATACTTCGCACAAAGATCAGCGCGGCAGCCATTCGACCTTCCATATTTGTCATTTCCGCGATTATTGCGGTAAATAATTTTTATCTTTATGCAAGATTACTCCGACTATACCGGATATATTATTACGGTTACATTGTGGTTAAACTTTGCATTTTTCTAATTTTGAATAAAATAATACCTTTCTTTTATTGTTAGATTTAAATTAAAATTTCATCTGATAAAAACAGACCAACTTGTTGAGGCCCTCCATCACCGCTGCCGAACTCTTATCGGCGGTCTTTTTTTCTTTGTAATAATTGACTTTTTGTGATACATACAATAATATAGTGCGTAACTCTTACAACGTGAAACATTAATAAAAAGTGTTACACGTGTAGCCCGTGTCTATTGTGTAACATTTTTTACTAATTGCGCCAACGAAAAATGAAATTGCAAAGGCAAATCTATTAATCAATTACAAACGAAAGCTTATCGATTAGAGAACTACGTAAATCCAATTGAACTAAAATTTTATTCGATAGAAATAGAGGCCCTCCACCACCCCCACCGACTTCGATCGGCGGTCCTCTTTTCTTTACAATTTGATTTTTTAGTTATGTGTATCTCATTTTTCTTATAATTACCTTTACAATGTATACAACATTGTAAAAGAAATAATTACATTATAAAATAAAAAATGTAATATAATATAATATTCATTTCAAAATTTTATATGAAATATTCGGTATGCGTACAATAACACGAAATTCTTGCAATATAAAATATGTGCTTATAGGCACGTATTAAATCGATAAATTTTCATTTGCAATCGATCGATAGATTTGCCTTTTTAATTTGATTTTTTATTAATGGTTTACATTAGACTTATGTATTATTGTACAATAGATATCACATGTTCATATGTAATTTTATGTCATAAAGAAATATTGTACATATTTTTATTTATATTGTGTTTTTAATTTTACTATGTGAACTACTCCCTCTTTTACATTTTTCGTATATATTGCACATTAAACTGTAAAAAATAATTAAATAATAAAAATGTAAAAACACAATTATTCTTCTAGTCTTTCTTCGCCGAGCCAGATTGGACTTACCTTTCGTCGCACCTGGCCATACAGTCTGGTCATTTTGACCAGAGATCAGTAAGGAAGAAAACTTGTTCCACAATCGGTTTATTATCGTCACAGACAGATATTTTGTACGGTTCGAACTATAATATATGCGATCGTCGATCATATCGAAATGCACGACCACAAAAAGTTAATTAAAGAAGAAAATAAATTAAAAATTTGTGCTGTATAAAATCAATCAAATATATTTTTACTTCCGTTATTTATTCGAGAATAGATAGTGACTGTCTCTTCGTGACTGCATCTTTAAATTCGAAATTTAAGTATACACGATATTCGACAAAAGACGATGCATACTATCACTTTATTCTGGATTTTAGAATTTTTCATTTAAGATTAAAATATTCCTTTCTCTATAATAAATATGATTGGCGCTATATCGATCCTATTGGATCCGGAAATTTTTCTGTGGGTGTATGCATGTATTCACGCGAGACGCGTCTTGAAAGTGTATCGCGAGATACACATATACATAGAATAAATGACGTGAGACCCAGAAAAAAGAAACTTTCCGTCAGATAGATAGACGAACAATTGAATATTCTAGTTAATTAATAATCTCAAATAATGTGTGAAAATAATATAAAGTTTCAGCGTTCTCGACAAAATATTAGAATCTCACGTCATATTATTTTACTTTATATGTAAATTTGTTAATGGAAAATGGACAGACTATTAGTTCGACGAATACATCAATGATATTCGTCATATTTTGCGTGAAAATATGTGATGTGCTGCAACGGGGCACCCAACCTTCCACGGTGAAAACAGCGATCACTCCCTCTCAATAGATATGCAAAAAAGAAAAGAATATACAAAAATGAAATTATGTTGTGCTCTATCCATTTTTAGGCAAAGGATCTACGAGATATACTAAACTACCATCTACAATCTACAATCTACGATCTACGAGATGTAGATTCGTTGCCTTAATAAAAAAGTTTCTAACTCACCACCCGAAGCGCAGCAGCGAAGTTTAGCTGCGTTGATTCTGTAACATACAAATGTAGAATTCATTAAAGCAGTGTTCAATGTAAAAACTAGCATTGCAAAATATAAGTAATTATGCGTATTAAACGTTTTATTCGGTTAAATGTTTAAACGATTAATGCGCGAAAGATTTTCCGCAAAAGATCTTCACGAGAATGAATTTTTATAAAATTTGTAATTATTTCTTGTTCTCTAATTATTATTTCGAAAGTATTGAATTATGAAATAAGACGACTCAAAAATAAACCGGGAAGAAGGGATTCATTTTACACACTGAAAAAAATTTCTGGTTGAATATGGACGAATCAGATAATTCCTTTAGGATTTACCAGAATTCCTTTAGGATTTACCAGAATTCCTGTAGAACACAAAGATCGTTCGCGCGATTTTACACTCCCGTTTACAAAGCCCATATGAAGGTATTCTGTTCCGTCAAGTTCGCCTCCACTTCGAGTCGACGAGTATTATACCCGAATTCCTACAGAAATTCTGGTAAATCCTAAAGGAATTCTGGTAAATCCTAAAGGAATTATCTGATTCGTCCATATTCAACCAGAAATTTTTTTCAGTGCACAAAATAAATAATAACATTTACAGTAAAGTTGCTCCGCCGGCGCCGGATGCCTCTCCTAGGCCTCCTCCTCCACTCCGGCACACTCGCGAAAACACAAAGATCGTTCGCGCGATTTTACACTCCCGTTTACAAAGCCCATATGAAGGTATTCTGTTCCGTCAAGTTCGCCTCCACTTCGAGTCGACGAGTATTATACCCGAAAAACTGTCGAATCTCGTAAGTGTGGCCATCGACAAGAACGGACATTTAATGAATACTTTATCAAGTGGGCTTTGAAAAGTCTTTAGTACAATTGTTTAAACGGCACTCCCGAACGCGACGAAAATAGAAACTTTGTCATACGCGCACTTTTGTTCGTGTAATTGTTAGAGAGATTATTCCTTGGCAAGCGATTGCTATATTATAATAATGTTTTGTTATCATTTTACCCGTGAATTCGTGTATTACCTTGCGCTTTGTCGCTCGTGGATGTATCGAAATTAATAATTTATATATGTAATTCTCTTATCGTTTTTTCTCTTCAAATTACGCGTGATATTCATCTCGACAAATTACCGTAGAAATTAACGGTATGATTACAGATCGCGACAATTACTTAAACGCGATTGATAATATGTTAATATCTCTCGTGCGAGACGATCGAGATTATCGTAGGAAATGATCACGTTACGAAGATCGCGACGCGAAGATCCGCCTCGCTCGACTGCATCGCGCCGAATGACAAACTGTTTTCGAGCGAGGTGTTCACGGCGCTACGTAATTTTTTGGAATCCACGCTCGATCTACGGCGCTATAATACCATATACGCATAATTACTGCATTGCAAGTTTTATCCAGATTTTATCACATAATTCTCCAGATATTTTCCACGGCTACACGTTTAGATATGTCACATACACGGATACTTGTGTACACGTGTCACATTCATGTGTTCACGGTTTCACGTAAATGAAGATTCTTTAAATTCGGATACACGGGTTAAAACACGGATAAGTTAAATACACGAATTACACGTGTAGTCTAGTACAGTGTTCTAGTCTGGATTAACCGTTAACTCAGTTGCGTTTATTGTACGATGTTGATGTTAAAATGTACCTATAATTTTCAAGTTTTTCGTTCACCAACGAAAATGTATAATCTTGAAATTGTTCTTTTAGTAACGGAATCGTACACGGAAAAAGAATAGTGTCGTATCAAGAAGATCAGGGTAATTGGAATAAAATCGTTGAAACAACATCAGTATTAATAAATGGAAAGCGTCAGATTGTTGTCTTAATAATCCGGATATTTAGTTCAATGGTTAAAATTAAGATCCATAGCAAATACAATTGAGTGAATTATTTATGTTTGTGGCAGCCCGTGACGGTAATGTTAATTCAACAAGCATGTTTTTTTTACCGTGTACAAATGCCGATCAGAATGCAGCACTTTGCGTCGAATTTCATCGCGATACGTTTAATTGAAGAATTAAATGTCAATTAATCTTATCAGCGCTTAATTATATTGTAATATTTACTCATCGGTGGTTTAAATTAATACATTGACGATTTCTGTTATTAAACTTCGTACCATCGCTTTTACAGGAATCCCGAGTACAAATAGTAACTTCGTGCAATCGTACTTTTTTCGCGTTTCCTTTCCTGTCGCGTGTGATTAATACTGAGGTGTTGTACAAAGTGCCACGAAGTCTCGATCGTTCCACGAGATTTGGTCAATTGTGCCACGAAATGCAAATACACATTTGATATGAGATTGATTACGAGAAATTAACCCTGAACGATTCCTTTTTACATTTGGTAGAAAATTCGGTGATACCAAAGGAGATTATTATATCTTCTTGATCGTGGGACGTTTAATCTCTGTATTTCGTGCATATGTATAAAAAATTTACTTCATGACCGCAAAACTTTTCACGGCATCTGTCTTGCAACATTTATTGTCACCCCAAGTGACGCGAAAGCATTTCTTATATGTATACATTATTGATACTTTCGTCGCCAGCGATAAATTATAAACAAGTAATTAGTGGTCTTAATTATTCGAAGCTTCGCAACTGCGAAGCTTCGAAGAATCCGAAGAAACGAAG
>NW_011967119.1:442853-449339 GCF_000949405.1 Vollenhovia emeryi | reverse complement strand
CTTCGAAGAATTCGAAAACTTCAATTCTCGAATAATTTCTACGAAGCTTCGAATCTTCGAAGAAAAATTTCAGCTCTACAAGCGTGAAGTGGTCCCCGCGCACCGATCAACGGTAAGTCGACTCCCGCGCGTTTGGCAGATGTCGCTCGCGTCGCTCTCGCGGGCGTAGCGGCGTTGACAGCCCCGGCGCAGTTTCCCGCGCGCGCCACGTCAGCTGATCGGCGCTCGCGAGCAGTCGCGAGATGTCAATTGCCGCACGCAGGTGGTGCTCGATTCGTAATGGCGTATGACGGCTGAGGACGGCCACGGGTGCGAAACGCGCACGGGTGCTCGAGTTTTCGCGTGTCCGCCAACGCCGGGGGTGGTGATCAAGTGCCGCGGCGCGTTGCACGTGTGTCGGGGTGTCGCGGTAAAATGAGCGCGTCGACCGGCGTGCTGCCGTCGTACCAGCGCCTCGCGAACGGCGTACCGGTGCCGTTGTTCACGAGACGGTCCTTCCGTCCGCGCGAGAAGTACCTGATCCTACTTGTCTTCATGACGTTCGGCGTCGTGTGCTTCGGCGCGTTCTTCTACCTGCCGGACTTCCGCACCGGCGGCGCCGCCGTCAAGAGCGTCTACCGCGTGTACCAAAGCATGCAGAAGGCCGGACCGGAGCTGCTGCTGCCGGTCCCGCCGCGCGCCTCCGGGGACACCAAGGACTCGCGCTCGTCCGCGATCGGGCACCCGAACGCGGTGCCGCCGGGCCACGAGGGCAGCGATCACCAGGACGTGCATCTCGTCGAGGACAAACAGAAGCTGCAGGTGTGAACTCGCGCTCGCGTCAAATCGATCTTTCTCTTTCCCCCTCTCTCGCTCTCGCGCTCTCTCTCTCTCTCGTTCGACTCGACTCTCTCTCGAACGCCTCGCCCAAGTTTCCTCGTCAAACTCCTCGCTCCCGCGACATCGTCGTGCCACCCCTGGTGAACCAGCACCGTCTCGCTGGAGAGCGCGGCGCGGCAGGGAGGGCGACACGGTCCGGTTGCGCGAGGTGCTCCGTTTGTTTACATACGGCCATTGTAACGTACATGGCTGACGCACGTGCGCGGACTCCGCGCGCTGTCACTTCGTTCACGATTCCGTCTCAATGGGCGATCCACCGTTCGAGACAAGGGCGGGCCGGATGCCACGCGGATGCGCGAGCGTTTGGTATTGACGTCGATTAATGACAACGTTCAGTAGTAAATGGTTCACCGAGGTCATCGAGCGCGCGTGTTGTGGTGTCGCCATCAACAGCTGGCAGGATTCATACGATCGTCGGTCGCGTTCAGATCGAGGGGCAAACCGCTGAGGGCATTGTTGTGTACAGATTTGCTGCATTGCTAAGCATTTTCGGGCATTAGTTTGGCCATTAGACCTCGCCAGGGCGTTATAAAGATAAAATAAGATAATACAAGTTAAACGAGATAAAAGAAGATAATAAGATGAAGTACGTGATTTTGGTCAGCGGTTTACCTCTCGGTTCAGACGCTATTTAAGCTGTTAATCCTTTTGCGCCCCTATGCGCGCGTCTTGAGACTCGAACGTCTATTCTCACATATTGAAGACGACGCCCGAGAATCGATTGATCTCGCTCGACGATTATTCGAGCTTAGCGCGCAGTCCTTTTGCACTGTTCGTTTTCTACGATTCCTACGATCCGCCGAGTGCAGACGCGCTTTGAAGCGGGATCTCGCGCAAGTTGCTCGATCGCTGGTAACGAGCAAAATGGGGTCAAAGTCGACCCGATTTTGCTCGGTAAACGGAGACAGTGTGATACCGGATATCTTTCGCGTTTTGCCGTGCGCGCCAACGTCGAGAAACTCCCGTTTCGCTCGCGCTCTCTTTCTTCCACTCAACGTGAGTGGGTCGCGCAAGGTCGCGCGAGGTCGCGCGGCGATCTTGCCCTTGTACGGCGACGCATGTCCGGGGCATCGCGGCGCCTGGACGCGGGATCACGTTTGGTCAAAATTACTTTGAAAATTTTCCGAAAGTCAAAATCAATCCGCGAATCCAGTAGCGACCGAATATTCTGTCTAAACGCGATTGCTCATTTCCAACGAGTCAGGCTGGTGCGAGGGGGAAACCGCTGAGGGCCTTGTGCTGTACAGATTTGCGGCACTACTGGGCATTGCTAGGCATTACTAGGCATTTTTTGGGCATTAGTTTGGGCATTAGGCCTTGTTGGGGCATTACGAGGAGATAACCGCTTAGGGCATTGTGGTGTACAGATTTGCGGCATTACTGGGCATTACTAGGCATTACTGGGCATTGTTAGGCATTACTAGGCATTTTTTGGGGCATTAGTTTGGGCATTAGGCCTGGTTGGGGCATTACGAGGAGAAAACCACTTAGGGCATTGTGGTGTACAGATTTGCGGCATTACTGGGCATTACTAGGCATTACTGGGCATCACTAGGCATTACTAGGCATTTTTTGGGCATTAGTTTGGGCATTAGGCCTTGTTAGGGCATTACGAGGGCGTAATCGCTGAGGGCATTGCGGTGTACAGATTTGTGGCATTACTGGGCATTACTAGGCATTACTAGGCATGTTTTGGGAATTAGTGGGCATTGTTGTACAAGATTTTGGTCAGCGGTTTTCCCGTCGGGTTGGCGTTACATTCGTCGCGCGACAAATTTTTCAAGTGTGTTGATTGGCTGCAGGATAGTAAAATTCTCGAGTATCTGAGAAATTTTTTTATTCAGCAGCCAATCGACGCTCTTGAACAATTTGTCGTACGACAAATGTAATACCAGCCTTATTCTAAATAATATTTGAAGATACAGTTTCGTTGAAGCAAGAACGAGAGAAAAAGTTAAATAACGGTTGAAAAATTTTATCGAGCGGTATTGAATTTAACGTGGATTCGGATTAACAAGTCCGTGTAGGACGGATTCTGCATGATGAATTTACGCTCTCGACAAAATTTATGTAAATTGAAATTTTTGTCCGTTAATTGAAGCAGATAAGCGTGCTATTAGAATTGTATGCGGCAAGTACGATTTATTCCGTTCGTACGCGCGACTCGTCCCATTGTTATTTCCGCTCCGTCGTTCTTTTCTCTTTTCACAGGAAATAACGTCCAGGACTCGTGTTACACGCGCGTTACACGGTTTTGTCACAAATCAAAGGTCGCGATCGATTTTTTTAAAGAATCCCGATCGAATCCTACAGTAAATTGCACCAACGTGGCTGGCGATATCATAATTCGCTGCTCGAAAACCGAGGTATCGGAGACCAACCCCGATTTTTACCCACGTCGTTCAATCTTGATCTTACTAGGTTGAATCATCTTTGGTCTCTTTCTGGAACTTAGAAAGAGACAAAGAAGGAATTAAACCAATTGTAGGATCGAAGTTAAACGACGTTGGTGAAAACGGGCCTGAATCTGGTAGAGTGCGACGTCGTTTGTCCTTTGCATTTATTCCGCGTCTTGGAACGTGGGAAGCGAATCGGATAAAGACGCGCGAACGGAGTGAAATGCAATCTATCGGAGCGACGTAACTTGAACGTGCGAAAGGAAGTGTCCCGCGATAATATAAATAGCATTATCGTGCACGTGCGTTGCGGGATGAATACGCATATAAATAGTGCTCCGCACTGAGCAGTTACCGTGAAACAATTACCGGGACACGTAAGGCGGAGACACGTAGAATATTTATTTAAAAATACTTGTATCTACACGGTCGCTGTTCCGACAATCTTTGTTTCACAACGTTTTCTCGAGGTATCGACGTTTTACAATCCCGTGGAAATGAAATTAATAATGAGATTCAACGGCACTGCCTTATTCCATGGGAAAGTAGTCCGCGCGTGTTTCCTTCTTTTTCTTGTAACGGGAAGGCGTTCGAGAGCGTTTGTTCAGAGGTGAACGAGGCGAAAATGAGTGTACTTCCGTGAAATCTAGGTTGCAGATAGCATGCGTGGTCTACGCGAAAAATGCATTGGTTTTCGTTCCCGTAGAAAAGACCGATCCGCATAATCGTTTGGCAAATCTACGAACTCGAGCCCAAACCGCGGGCACTCACATATAACACTTGCATTGATTTACACGTACATGTTTTTCGGAGGTGCGATAAACGGTTTGACGAACAGTAGAAACAAGAGATACCAATTATGAGCTACGTGTAATTTAAAGATACTGAAACGAATAAGAATAGGAACTAAAAATTCATATACGCCTGATAATAATTGAAATGGAATGGCGAAAGTTAAAGCTTACTTTTTATTTATATCTTAATTGAAAGCAGCATTGATGTTTTAAATTGCAAATTTTTAAACGTGGTCTTTCGCGTCGTATCGTCGACTAACAGTGCTTCAGCAACAATCAGTAATACGCATTTGCATCGCTATCGCCGGTATTACGAACTAGAGATAGTGGAGCCGGTCATGCAAATTCAATAAGTTTGTTGTGCCGCGCGCGTTTAAACCATATACTGACATAAACAGCCTTTTAATTAAAATCATTTCATTAAAGCGCTGTCAGTCTGTTTCTCAGTTATTGTCGTAGATATGCATGTGAATATATGAATAGACTTGGCCAATACTTTTACTAAGGAGATAAATATAAATGAGCATAATTTGCATAGAGTTGGTGGAAAGTAAATTTGAAAAGTAAAAAATCTTTAAATATAATTAGGGATGCATGTTTATTATAATTTGTTCTTCTACTCGGTATTTTTACTTTGCGCAAATAGCTTTGTGATTGAATTAAAGCCGTTGATTTCTACCTTCGTGCATAAAAATACGTACGATTGCTTGTCCAACTTTTCAATGAATCCAAGTCTGAACGTACAAATATAATACCCGCGCATTTCGACGCGATTACATGCCGCGTTTATTAGTAGTTGCAAATTAAATGTGTATTGAACGATTCTCGCATGCCATCTGAAACGATATTGCGGAACGCACCTCAATTACGCGCCGAATTTCTAGGCGAAAATCGACGAGGAGTATCAGCAACAAAAAACATTAGAGAAACCGGACATGGGTGAATCGCGAGTGCGTACAAGTAGTTCCTCATCGTTGATAGTGCACAAGGAAGAAACGGTTGTGGTGACAGTGCCACCAGCGCCTGCGGATAAGCTGCCATTAATCGTCGGCGGGGAGGATAAGGACCACATCGCCAGGCAACGAAGGGACAAAGTGAAAGAGGTGAGTTTTCCTTTCAGTTTAGTGAATATATACTATGGATCTTTCAGGATCGACTCGGCCGTACTGAGATAATCTAAAGTCTAATCTACAATGTGCCCTTTGCCTCTTGTACAATCGTACGTTGTCGACAAAGTTTTCAAAGCGTTCTGACTTGCTGATATAAAATAGAATTTTCTAGACGCCAAGAGCACATTGTAAGTTGGGCTTAAGGCTCTCTGAAATTATTGTCTCTCTGAAACCGTGTAAAGATACACGGCACGAGTTTACGCTACGAAACGTATTTCTTGTACGAGCGTCGCTTGTGGGTTTTCACTTGTGTGAAATCGTTTATTTCGAATGAGGTTCCCATTTATTCTGATTTCATAGATGTCGATACTGCCAAAACTCGACTATTCAAATCGTATCTTTCCGTATGGCTCGCGAGAAATCCCGTGGCGTCTCCGCACATCACCCAAGAAATGTCGTCATTTCCACGTAAACGGGAAGTGAGAGGAAGCCGCTTTTTCGCGATGCGCGGTAGTTTCGCTCGCGCCGATCTACGTCGTGTTTCGCAAAATAATGAACCGGGATTTTTAAATTGACCCCGAGAAGTTCAGTCTCGTGGCACAACGCGCCACTCTACGCTCTGCATGCAAATTGCTTCCATAAAAACTATAGGATCATAACGACTTCACCCGTAAAAAAAAAACACCTCCCCGCGTTAACTTGCAGATTCTATATATACATATACATATTTGCCTCAAAATTAAGTTTCGTATTTATATACGTAAAACTTAATTTTGAGGTAAATCCTGAAACCGCGCACTTGAAAAATGGCAGATCATTCCGCGTGGAAGTCGTATCAGCAAATAAAACTGATTAACGAAGTATGAAAAAACTTATTAACATTTTTTTAATATCATGTATACGTGAATGTGACGTAGCTCCCTTTATTACAAATACATTAATGTTTAATTATAAGATGAATAAAATTATTAACGGTTTACACATTTTGCACTCTCGACTGCTGCCAACCGGAGGTTGGCACTACGGAGGGAGTATGCGAGGGGGAAACCGCCGAGGGCATTGTGGTGTACAGATTTGCGGCGTTACTAGGCATTTTTTCGGCATTAGTTTGGGCATTAGACCTTGCTGGGCGAGGGGGAAACCGCTGAGGGCATTGTGGTGTACAGATTTGTGGCATTACCGGGCATTACTAGGGCATTTTTGGGGCATTACGTCTTGCTGAGGCATTATAAAGATAAAATAAGATAAAATAAGATACAATAAGATAAAATAAGATAGAACAAGATAAATAAGATAAAAGAAGATAAT
>NW_011967119.1:428193-439303 GCF_000949405.1 Vollenhovia emeryi | reverse complement strand
GGAATTAGGCTTGTTTTCTATTGCTGCACTGGTGAACTAGTGCAGTAAGCTAGAATGAGAAAAAATATACTTGTCCTACTCCAACTTATTGCACTAGTTCACCAGTGCAGCAACAGAAAACAAGCCTAATATCTGATTCGTCCATATTCAACCAGAAATTTTTTTCAGTGTGTATTTGTATATGACGTTTCCGTTGGTAATAGCAATACGCTTAAAAAGTGTCGCAGGATTTGTTTTCGCTGATTACGCATCGTCACTTTGTCTTCGTTTTCGTCTTTTGGTTACGTCTATTTCTTTCGAAGTCATAGAACACTTTCGTCTGCTTTTTTATGCTAAAAACATCCACAAACTGTTACCGTCTAACTAGATACTTTGAACGGCTTCCGTAAAACATAATGTTATACACAATTTCGAAGTAAAACTACAAGAAAATTCTGCTCTGCTTAGTTTTTTTTCAAAGAGATAACGGAACAAATAAGAACTTTTAGTTAAAAGGTGAGCGCGAGGAAATTAATTAAAAGCAAATATGGCAAAATTTTGGAAGGTACAAGTTAGTAAAAAGGTGGAAAAATTTATATTATTCAGCCGAATCACATAGTAAAATTATGTGTGTCTTTCATAAAGTCTCGATAAAGAATCTAATATAAAAATTACTTATTTCCGAGGCTATTATTATATTTGATACTGGCAATTACATGTATACGTACGTATATCGTGTGCACACTGAGCACTTTTTAAAATACTTTTGATTACGTGCATTAACCGCTCTTTGAATTGCATTTAACGTTTGTACGCTGCATCCTAAACGTATAAAAACGCTGCATTTCAGCGTCGCTGCCTTTGAAAGTAAACTGAATAAGCGCACTTATAATTTTTTTACTTTCACGACTTGTCAGTTGCAACTCGCTGTAATTTTCATGATTCACGTATTTCTGTAATTTCAATATTTGTGTATAAATGGAAATCAACGCGACGAGGTGTAGTATAATATTTGCACTTTGAAAAATAAGTTATAGATGGTAAATGAAATATTAATAATTCTCGACATATATCAGATTAATATAAGATTAAAAAAAATCTCAATTTTAAATTATGATCTCTTAGAAGGTATTAAACTTTCCTGAGGAGTATCGTTTTAGTATTTTGACGAAGAGTACAAAAACTGTGGAAAGAACATGCATTCCTTCCTGACAATCTCTCGCTGCATTTGATACGGTTTCATTATGTCTACTGCAACGTTTGAGTGAGAACACCGATTGCGCAATCATTGCAGCCGACAACTATTAATTGCCAGCATATTACGTTGCAACTAGCGAATAGAGGTTGTCGATAAACAAGTGACGGAATTAATATCGTGACCGTTTATTGTTTGAAATCTATTGATTATTTGATTGCAGTAATGAGTGTTCGAGCGAAACGTGCAGTATCATCCTCGATGAATCAATTCATCCTTCATGTCGATGTAGTAGTATCAATACTAAAATTACCAATACTAGATTTAATTACATAGCATATGTACTAATAGCGATTGCTGCTTCTTTTATAACACGAATGCGTTGATGTTAAATTATCCGCACGTGAGCACAACATGCACGTTTGATGCCTTTGCGGGAGATCATATTAGACATACGGTCATATTTTTCTGAATGCGACGTGTATGTAATTATGTTCCTGATGCACTTCCATGGCTAATAGGAAAAAGTCGTGGGATAAACCGCTGAGGGCATTGCGGTGTACAGATTTGCGGCATTACTGGGAATTGCTAAGCATTTTTGGGGCATTAGTGGGTGTTATTTGACCTCCCAGGTTGACGAGTCGATGATCAAATCGATGTCGATCGTGATCTTTCGGGCCGTTTGATCTGATGACGACTAGATTCTTCATTGATTTCGTAAGAAGATCCGCATAACTTTGTCGATATCTTATCGACGTATGGTCGACATCTATTAGATGTATACACATCAATTTGATGTATAGACAATATCATGTCAGTGTCGACCAATTATTGATGATTTAGTTGATATCATATTCAAGTCGAGTCGATAGATGGAGACGTTGATTCGACTTCAATATGATATCAATTGAAATATGACTAGACTCGTGGACGTCTACAGAATATTTTTCAGATAGCATAATGAAATCTTGTAAATATCAACTTGATTATTGATTCGCACGTGATCTCAACTTGATTTCAATATGATATTCACCAAATTCTTCATCGAACTCGGGCTTGCTGGGGCGTTATAAAGAATCTAAAAAGATAAAACAAGATAAAATAAGATAATAAGATAAAGTAATGCCCACCGGGGCATTCTGTCGAATCTTAATGCAACTTTGGTCGGCGGTTTACCCCTCGGAAAAAGCCGGGATAATAATGAATACAAATCTAGTATTGGCAACAAATGAAAGAAAATCTTGTATTCCTTTCTGGCAATCTTGCTGCGTTGAATATTGAAGTAAGGCGTTCGCGTCGTCTCTGTATCGCCATCATTAAGATACTTTATTATAGTTTAATTTGAAAAAGCCAGGTTTTGCTTGAAATCCATTACAAATGCATAGACGAACGTGAAAGTTGGTTTGCATATTATTACAAAGGAAGAAGATGTATATTCATCACGGCGAGCATAAGGTACACAGAAAGGCTTTAATTTAACTGTACATATATGAATGTTTTCATTAACGGTTTATAATCTGCTACAGCTGTGCCGGTACGATCCGTAGAAACGTTGGCATATACGGCTTTCACCGAAGCGAATTCTGAAAGCGATTTCAGTCGCACACCTTGTGTCGCCTTGCCCAAGTCATCGAACATGTTCTTTAGTTTGGAGGCGCTTCTTGCAAACTCATTATTTCAACGGTGCATTGGCCGCATTATGTCCAATCTCGCGGCGTATTGGCTGCACGGTCACGCGCCGGTAATCGGGACAAATTTAATTTCTTCGTCGCAAAATGAATCCTCGAACTGCCGCTTCGTGGCAATTCACGAGAACATCTCTGTCCTTTCATTATTTTTGTGGAATAATTTGGATGATTAATGTATCTATATTAAATATAAATGTAAATCTAATTATTGAATTGTTCCGACTTCATATCGTATTATTCTGCCGTATTAATTTTATTAAAAGCTATACGGATTTCTGCATAACATAAAATAATAACATTAAAAAATTATCTCTCGTAATTTATCAACGTTTACGATTTACATCAACGTTAATGGAATATGATTTATAAATTATTTTGCCTCGATACGACATTAATGGATTCTGCATTGATATAGCGTTGTATTATATTTACGAATTAAAACTTTCGATCTTCAAAACCGTATCACCGCAAAATATGGCTGCAACGTGAAAAATTTATTGTATCAAAAATCCGGTTAAAATAGCAACAAAAAAAATATAACAGCTATATGAAACTTTTCCGTTTACATAGGTATAGGTTTATTTTCAGTGGAAAACTATATTTGTTAGTTAAACTAACCACGTTGCAAATACATCTTCCTGTGTTTCGCAATCAAATCTGTATTTGGTCAAACCGTTTCTCCCCGTGTAACATCCAACATTTTAACATGCCGCGACGATATGGCGATATCGAGATCTGTTTTATTTGACATCCTGCACGCACGCCAGGGTTTTCGCATTGTACAACGGGCGTGTCGTGTAAACGCATCGATGTCGAATTGCACGGCAAACATAGATAACGACGAGACTGCCGACTATCATATCTGATCACTCATCAAATTTGTGACCTCCCCCCCCAAGCGCCTTTTTCGAACTTTATGAATGGCTGACTGTGACATTATGTATTTATCGGACCATTAAACCTGCTGACCCGCGATGAGTGGTTCGTGTTTCATCGATTTTTAATCACTTGGAATCGCGGTTTCTATCTACGATTCTGTTCGCACTGATATTTGATAAAATTTTTATATATTCGTCGTTTTAGACTTCCTGTCGAAATGCTTTCCGCGTTTTCAATTTAACTGCTATTTAATAATTATTAATATCCGTTGCTAATAACCAAGATTTGCGTTTTAATGATAGATTTCCTATTTTCAGTCTATCAATTTTATGCCCGTTCGATTTTATTTTCTTAAGAAATATTTTATTCTCGCTTGTTGAGCGCTCCAGTTAAAACGCAATTTCTGTGAATTGTTTAACGAGAGAGAGGGGGGAGGGAGGGAGGGAGGGAGGGATTGATTGATTGATTTAATTTTATTACTGTACATTATGTTGTACAAAGTACGCGTTTGACAAAATTTGTCAGCAAAGAATAAGCAGAAAGAAAATAATAAAGTAAAAACAAGAATACATTAAGTAGCAAAGAATTGAGATAAGAAACAGTACAATAGCGTTAGCAATAACAAGCAATTACACACAGCAAGAACATAAAATGTAATACAGTAAATTATGTGACATATCATTATACATATATGACGGCTGAAGCTGCAGCATAGAGAATACGTAGGGCTCTCGATTTAAAGAGGAAACAAGGGAGGCAAGCTGAAGAGATTAATAAAGTCATGGATGAAAAGGTAGGGAGGGAGGGAGGGAGGGAGGGGAGAGAGAGAGAGAGAGAGAGAGAGAGAGAGAGAGAGAGAGAGAGAGAGAGAGAGAGAGAGAGAGAGACATGTAAGAATTCTTATAATGAGTCTAGTAATGAAGAGATAAAATTAAATTGTATTATTTTGTTTAAACATCGGCTTGACGAACGACTTCATGCTTATAATTTAATTTAATCATGCGCGCGAGTCGTTATCATGTCTGTATTTACTTTTGTTGCTCGTTATATTGATTACGGTCACTTGTTCTTCACTAAGTAGACAGTTACACGCCGTTAAACATCTGTGCACAGTTGTATCTGCGATATTCCTCTAGCAATGCACGTTTTTGAAGCGTACACATTTATGATAAGCACACGGAGAGAATTTTCTTTTAAAATTTATCCTGAAAATTATATAATCATGGGACGACGTGGCATTTTAAAGAATTTTATGAGTTTTTTGAAAACTACACATTTCACTAGTAATGATACTTATTGTTAGTATACATTTTATTAGTAAAATGTATGGTAAACTTTCAAAAGACCCTCACAAAGTTCTACAAAATGTTATGTTATCCCACAATCACATAATTTGCAGGATAAATTTTAAGAGAAAATTCTCTCCATGCATGATTGCTGTCGGCGAGACTTTAAATTGCTTCTTTTCGATGAAAATATTAAATATTAAAATTGCTATAAACTGGGAGGATATTTCGGAATCTCCCTTCTTTAATATTAGAATGCAATTGGAAAATGGGGGAGATTGGAAAAATTGAGAAGCGTTACTGTGTACGTGCGAATTTTAAACTTCATTTGATGGGTGGAAGTAATCAATAAGTTCTGTAATTTGAATCGTAATTCGAAACATCGCAAATAAATGATCGTTTACGAGGGCAATCCATGTATAACGCAATAATTATTTTGTGGCTCTTCGAGAGAGCGTGCGAGGAAAAGCTTGAGTTGGGAGAAATGAACGATCTGTTCACAAACGATTCATTTGCTGTCCATTGTGGGCGGCCAACCACTTGCAACTGGGAGATCCACGCTATTACTATTTCATTGCAACGGAGTTAAAGAGACGCATCCGGTCTCCAAATCTGGCAATCAACTTGGCTATAGTTGAATCGGTTACATGTTGATAAATTGTAAACCGTGGGATCGGATTTATCAAGCGAAATAATTAGAGTTTTGCAAATCAATAACTGTTAAATGAAACGCGTCTAGAATGTTTTGCAATGTACATCGTGTTTGGTTTGAAAATATTATTATTCAAATAAAATCAAACTGCAATGCGACAGAAACAAAATAGTTTAGGTGAATTTAGATCAATAAAAAAATGAAAGATGTATATTTTATTTTATTTTGCGAATAATGTTTTTTATATTTAACTTTCATTTACTATTTAATCTCACAGTTTTTCTAAAGGAATTAAGAGACATTAAACATTATTAAGAGAGATCAGGAAACAGATATTACATTCTCATATTCTTTTCCTTATTGTCGACCTATCTTGCGTTAATATTTTATTCTCCGTAAGAGATGTTCGTAAAAACTTGTAATTTATAAATAGGATTCGAAAATCCTATTAGGTAAAGCAGTTAATTCGTAACTAAATTCGCGTGTAATTTATAATTATGGTAGAAAAATGCAAGCGGTTATGAAATTTATTACTGTTTACAAACTTTTAATTGTCCTAAGCAACTCATATAAGAATAAGTTATATCTGTACAGTCTTATGATTTGTTTAGCTGCAACAATCTCTCTCTCTCCGTGTTTCCTTTTTTCTCTGATTGTGAATTAATCTAGAAACTATCAAAGTTTTCTCGCATCGCGCGGAGCAACAGTTAATTTTTCTTTTGAATGGATATAGGAATCAACAGTTGACAAAGTGTTAAATAAGGGAGGCATAGTTGAGGCGTTTCATAACCGCTTGCATTTTTCTACCGTAATTATAAATGACGCGTGAATTTAGTATTCTGCGTGTGAAAACGTATTGATATACATACATGCTTTTTCTCTTTCGTTTTATCACACGATCATTGCTTAGCGCTGCCTTTCCGAGATAGCGCTCGGCTCCGCGTGTGAAATTAGATTGCATTCACTTCAGACGCAGGAAAACTCTATCGCCCGACTAACGGTATCGCAACGTTCCCAGTTAGTTAATGCATGCATGCACGTTTGAGTCGATGTCGAATCGTATTTGCATGCGACGTAGCGCGATTATCCTTTCGCCACACTGGAGTGTTTGAAATTGATACGAGAATAAGACTCTATTATCCTCGCGCACAGTGATTTTCACTTCCACTCACGTGTATTATATAATATCCCGTGAAATGTCACTCGTATTTTCTTTGAAATAAAGGGCAACGGGTTATCGAATCAGTAACTTCATATGCCGTTAATAGAAGGCTTCGCATTAAAGAAGTATCTAATGTGATATTTGAGTTAGGGATAGAAGCTAAGAGAATCGAAACCATGGAGCTATTATTAAGAAATCAAAGGGCTCTTTATGCGCAATGCTTATAATCATCGTTTTGGCATTATTACGTTCATTATGGCATTGGATATCACGGGAGAAATTCGATATTCGAAGTCGTTACAGGCCATGAGCGAGAGCTGGTGAAGAATATCACAGAATATTTACGGAATCCTCATTATTCCAGGCTCCTTCTAATTTCACGTTTATCCCTTCGGCACGTTTACTCGTACCGTTACTCCGTTCCGACAATCAAGTAACAGCATCGTGTTCCGAATTATCGCGCTACATAGATGAAAATTGCAGCGTTGTACGCAATTGATTTCCTCCTCCCTCGCTCAGTCTACCATATCAACCCACTCTCTTTGTACTTTCGGGAGACTTCCTGGACGTTTTCTCGTTAGGGATACCCTTGCACGCCCTGGACGCGTACACGCGGTCATCATCGTTGATCACGCGACGCACTGCGCAACTGCCAATTCCCGCGGGATTCTCGTAAATTTTGACCCTCCTAATGACGTACTTTAGGACCGGTAATGCCGGCCCGAGAGCAGTCTCGTTGATTTAAAAAAGTTACAGAATTGCGTACTCGCCCCACGAAACGCACTTCCGCCAATTATACAACTCCTAATTCGACGACCAGTGTGTCGGAAACGTTTTCTTTTTTTACGCTTTCTTTTCTTGCGGTTACACGTTTACGATATTTTCTGCCGTAGCCGTTCGTAACGAATAAACGTTCACATTTTAACGGAAGATGTCTTTGGCGGCGAAGTTAATCAAATGCAATTCACGCGACTCAAGCTACTTTGACAATTAGAGTGATAAGTTTGGATACGTATATATTAAATTTTTATATATAAATTGAAAATATAAAAATTAATAGGTAAAATATCGTCGGCCTAATTAGAAAACCTTCCAACACAAATTTTTCACAAAATTACAATTTTATTTCGGTCAATTTATCTTGAGATTTTGCACCGTTTAGAAAGATTGTTAATTAATAGTTTAAAAGAAAATTAAAAAACTTGCAAACTCCTTACTGCACCCAAAAAAGATCTATTTAGGGTTAAACAAATGAGATACGTTAAAATCATTTTTTTTAAATCTACTAAAACATTTGCTAGATTTGAAGAAATAGAAATAGATTCTCTTAGAGAGTGCAGTCTTAATCAAATAAAATTTTGGTTAAGGTAAAGAAATCATTTCTTTGAAATTAAATAAAAGTCTCGTAAGGTTAAAATTCAAAGAAACTTTTTTCTGGGTGTGATTCTCCCACCTTCCAACTTCCATGATTACCCGATGTTACGTGATTTTGTGAGTTACACCCGGAAAAAAGTTTCTTTGAAATCAAACAAATTTCCTTTGAATCTTGATCTTGCTAGACTTTTATTTTATTTCACAGAAATGATTTCTTTACTTTAATCAAAGTTTTATTTGATTAAGACTGGAATCTCTAAAAGAATCCATATCTATTTCTTCAAACGCAAACGCTTTAGTAGAAGTAAATAAAAATTTAGTGGATTCAAAGAAACGTGACTTCAACGTATCAATAAATCTTTTTCTGGGTGTAGAAGGGCTTCTAATTAGGCCGACAATGTCGAGAATAGGGAAGTAAAAAATGTTTAATAAACGCTTCTTGTGGAAAAAGTAATGACAACGAGTTTGTAAAAACGAAATTCGACGAAAGATCAGAATTAACATACAATGCGTGCACATATTGGTGAATGAAAGTGAGATACTGTTAAGCGCGCGATAACAGCAGATTTCCGTTTATCACGAAAGACGGGAGATTCGAGCGGCCAATTGTTCGAATGGTCGCTTTTCTTTAACCGAGGCACGGGGACTGTGGGATTTTTCCGCGAGCGGTATCGCGATAGAGACATATTCTCGTTGATATCGCGGCGATGCACGTCGCGGCCACGTACCGACCGGACGTAGATAAACACACGTGTTCCCCGATATCGACTCGGCCGCCGAGCACGCTGCATCTTCGCTACGTGCATGGAACGCGGAATGGGGACGTTTTATTGAACGTTATCCCCGATCGTTTGTAATCATTTCGCGGGATCGGGCGGCGTGCCGCGCGAACTTGGAAAATGGAAAGAGCTGCTGTAGATACGGAAGAGCGGACGGAGAAGCATGGGGCGATCAGATCGCGGAATCTTTGACGAGTAAATGGAGGGAGATGGATGGTTATTCACACAGACTGGACGGCTATTAAATTTCTATGCTATTTATGAGCGAGATGAGTAATAGTTATTTTAATACAAGCGCGCGCCGTCTTTACGTGAAATGTGTAATTACGCGGCGAAATAGAATAGCAATAATTACTGTAAAATACGGCGGATTGAAGGCTGGAAAGTAATATTTGTGCGACGCTGCGTACGAACGTAAGAGCCATTGATGCGAAATATTAATAATATATCCGTATACCTTTGAAGGAACATTACTCTGTGCAATCTGGCGGCAGTGATTTCAATGCTGGCATAGAAATACTCATTACAGTGAGCGCGCTGATCCTTCGTGAAACGTCAGCGTAGATCCGGTTGTGTATCCCGTTCTCGATCGTTTCATAGCTATTGAAAAAGTAATTTGCTCCACTCTCCGGTGTTTTTTTTGTTTTCCCAAATATTTGTTCGCCGGTCGGAACGGAAATATGCGAAAGTCATTTACGGCCGTTGCCAGAGTTCGGTACATTTTTTTTTTTCTTTGTGTCGCGGACTATTGCGTGTGAGTGCGCGTTTATTTGGCGTGTGCGCGCGTGTGTGCGCGCGCGCGAGAGAGAGCAGATGGGAGACGAAGCGAGGGGAGAGGGGGGCGCAGCGTCGAGAGTTCCCAAAGCTTCCACCTTTTGTTACGCCATCGCTCGTTCATGGCGCCGGGACTCGATAAAGCGCCGGACGAGGCATCACGGAAGACCGATAAATCCGCAAACAAAAGTGGATTATGACTTTTCCCGCGGCCATCGTTCACGCCTTTTATTACGCCCGGTGCATACACACAAGCGTGTGCATAGATTTTTCGGGGCGACGTGTACACTGGACGAATTTGAATATCGAACGGGCCGCCGCGAGTTATTACGTCCTGCTCCTCCTGTCCACTGCGAGATTTCTTTTCCTCTCTCGGGGGGTTTTTTTTTTATTATTTTTCATCTCGCCACGGACGAAATATCAGTGGCGGACCTTTCACCAATGATGAAATATCAACACCGACGTCTCTCACATTACTTTTACTTCTTCTCCCTTGTTTTTTTCTTCTTGGTATAATGCGTCTGCATTTACGATCGAATAAAAAAGGAACAGCCGCGACGGAGTTCTCCATTTCACGTTATCTTCGAATTCTTATTTCCGATTATATACGACGCGCATTTAAAATTGTATCAATGCCCGATATGAAATGGCCGCGGGAGGGAGCGAAACGAAATGAGGCTCTCGTAAACGCGGATGCACGTAACAGTTGTTAAATGCAAATATCGCGTATCGACGATTCATCGCTTTGCATATTAGCGGGCTTGTCGTCATTCACGTGTCGTCGAGATTTTCATATTTATTTTTGCCATTCGCTCGCTGCACGGCACGCCACAATGACGGTAATTAAATAGCCGCGGAACGATGCGCAGAGGAAAATGAAAATTTGGATTCGCGTTATCTCGTCGGCACGTTCGTACGGGAGTGTCATAAGCGTTCAATTTATGATATTTATAAATTCACGCCACTCTTGACGTTCCGAAATTCCGCGCCGTTAGTCATCGATACTCGATTGACTCGCGCGTGAAAGAGACACGTGAGAATAATTGAGTTAAGCCCCAAGGTTCTATTAACGAGTGTTAATGCAACGTTTGCGTTTTGTTATATCTGCTTTCCAAAGAAATGTCGCAACAATTGATCATGATCTCGAGGGATTAAGAATATAACACATTGACGCATCTCGAAGGGGGTAAACTGCCGAGGGCATTGTGGTCTACAGATTCGCGGCATTACTGGGCATTTTTGGGCATTAGTTTGGGCATTATAAAGATGAAATTGGACGAGGCGAGATAAAATAAGATAAAACATGATAAATAAGATAAAGTTATGCCCGCTGGGCATTGGT
>NW_011967119.1:401157-427516 GCF_000949405.1 Vollenhovia emeryi | reverse complement strand
ACTATCCGATGTTAAAATTACATGATTTATTGTAACATTCCCTTTAAGATAGTAAATTAATGGCGCGCACAGCATATAACTATTGCAGCATACTAGGATGATGAAATTCTCTATTGCGCACACTCCACTTTACTGAAATACTGTGATATCACTAACAAAAGAGTAAAATTCCATGTCGGACTGTAAATTTACTGTATAGAAGTAAAATTAAGAACATGTATGAAATGTTATGGATGAACCGGAAGCTAATTTACAAATTATGTGATTAAAAATACCAGATTCAATTAATGTTTCATAATATTCCTGTATGTTTAATGAAACCAAAGGGAAAAATACAAATTTTATGTAAGAAAACTCATGAAAATTTAGGCAAATTTACCAAGAAATAAGTAAAATTCCTTTGTAAATTCGCATTAATTTTTATCAGTGTAGGTGTACAACATGGTTTTGTTCAGCGGTTACCCCTCGTGTACAGATTTGCGGCATTACTGGGCATTAATTTGAGCATTAGGCCTTGCTGGGACATTATAAAAATAAAATAAGACAAAACAAGATATACAAGATAAAATACGTTAGTAAGATAAAGTCGAGGATAAAGTCGAGGGGGAAACCGCTGACCAAAATCTTGTACACGCACCGGCATAAATGCTGTCCCTATCCTTGTGAGGTGCACGCACACAACTAGAGTCCCTGTAGTTGTGTGCGTGCACCTCACAAGGATAGGGACAGCATTTATGCCGGTGCGTGTACACCAATGCCCACTAATGCCCAGCGGGCATTACTTTATCTTATTATCTTATTTTATCTTTATAATGTTCTAGCAAGGCCTAATGCCCAAAGTAATGCCCAAAAATACCTAGTAATGTCCAGTAATGCCGCAAATCTGTACACCACAATGCCCTCAGCGGTTTACTCCTCGAGTAATACCCACTGGGCATTAGTAGGCATCGGTGTATGTATGTACATGATTTTGGTCAGCGGTTTACCTCTCGATGCATCTATAATGCAAGACTGATTTCTTTAAAAGCAATAATCTTTTTGAAATTGACACTCACGGGCATTTATTTTCAAGGAATCGATGTATATTGCTGCGCAAGGAAAGCAACAATTTTACAAGAGAATGATGTTAAACTTGTAACTTTTTCAGATGCATATTAGTAACTTTATGAAAGGAAATACTGAATGCAACGATGCAACGTACTGATGACGTTTGTTCTGGATATGAATACGCATGAAAATGAAATCGCATTTTTTTTATTTGTGTCACTTTCCTTGTGCAAAGGCGATATATGGAGCATTATTTGGCAATCGATTCACGCTGCCATTTCAGTAGTGAGTCAGGCTTTCGTCATACATCCGCGTCTTATTTAGTCGTTGCGGCGTGCATGCACTTTCGGTGCAATTCATTATTTGCGACCTTTCGAGCTCGGATCCTCTCGTAGGTGCGGTTACCAATAGATAAACGTGGTACCTATATACGTGAGCTCAGCGATGCTGTTCGCGCACGCTTACTTTCATCGCGCCGCGTGAAGGTATCTCGCATTTTTCCAATTTCTCGCTCGGGACCATCCTTCGCCGCGGCATCCCAGCTATCCGCTCGATAAGCGACGATATATTATTCCGATACACCTACGTTTATCACCACGAGAGGTTCCGACGAGAAGGCAGCTATTTCGTATTTCGCAAATCACGTTGCGCCGATCACGATTCAGCGAGCGTCTCGAGTGAAATGAAAAACGCGTTATAAGCGCTTTACCATTATCGAAAATTATCACACCATGTCCTTCTCTCTCTCTCTCTCTCTCTCTTTCTCTCTTGACTTTCAATCGAATCGTTAAATTTACACCCTGCTCAACTGTCGCCACATGACATTATAGAGCAATAATTAGAGTGGCCGGCGACGTAATATCGGAATTCATGCCGCGCGATTACCGCGGAAACTAACTGGCTAAATCCGCAGAGTAGTCTATTCGGCGCGCGTATGATTATCCTGCCATCAATGGGGGAATATGCTGGGAGTGCGCCGATATACTCGGGACGCGCTTATGGCAAATGTCATTAATTTATTTTCAGGTCAGCGCGCGATCGTACCTACATGCCTCGATATTCGCGCATTCTCCCGCAGAAGAGACGTTGATCGGTGACACGTCGCGCAAACTGATCGTCGACGACGATCGATCTGTAAACGCGCTGATAAAACATCGAAAACAACTGCGAATCGACGCAGCCCGAATCGCGTTGAATGGCCGGATTTAATGGTCATCGATTCCGAGGTTGGGCAAAGCGGTGATTCCGCGTTAACGGACATTGCATTATACGAAATAGTCGGTAATCGTAAACGCCGTTACTCATTTGGCCGATTTATTCGCCCGGCGTTATTAATGCTGATTGATGCGCGATGCAATACGCGTCTCATATTTTATCCCGGCGCTATTGAGGGAAGGAATAGCACGGTTGTAAACGGCTAACGAAACGCTGATGACAAATGGATAAACTCGCAGCTGCGTCTCCGTTTCCCACGCTGTTCTCGAAATGGATGCGCGATTATATTAATTTTCCTTGCGTATCGCTAACTTTCAGCTACTGAAGCTACGTTCAGCTTGATACTTCCCTTTTAAGATATATCGCCGTTAAACGATATTTAATAGACCTCAATAGAACAATATGTACGGTATTCCGTAAGAATCTTTGCATCGGGATTTAGAAGTACACGTCTTGATAATAAATTGCGTGAGTGTGTGAGGACAGAATCGGCTTAATCGGTAATTAACAGAAGACACGCCTCTAAACCGAGTCAGCTAATACGTGGCCCAATTCTTTGAAAAGCCGGAAGAAGTTTCACCGGGCACTTTCGCTCTCCAAGAGAACTCTCTCTCTCTCTTTCTCTCTCCCTCAAGTACTGAGGTCACGTCGGACTGGTTTGAAACCAGCGAAATCGATGATGGCGCTGTTTCCAGCAGCTACGAACGGGATTCCCGGGTAGATTCTCGTTCCTCTGGTAGATTGCTCTCAGCCGCAACGTATCGGAGGAGCTTCTTGCCGTTACGTGCCGTGCTTCTTGCTAGGAAACCTTACCGACTGCTGGTCTGCATCGACTTTTTTCCAAAGAGATCGTATCCACTTGCCAGGGGAAGTAAACCAATCCATCATCGTGGTCCAGAGGGATGCTGGATAGCACAGAGATGGCACCGAGTCATTGGAAATCGCCAGTCTAGAATATTAATATCCTGATTACGGATAGGACTCCTCATTGTTTTTTCCCTCATAGCGCGTGCAGAAGAGATTAAAGCAATGATTTCTTTTCTTGGGTAATTGCGAGGGGGAAACCGCTGACCAAAATCTTGTACACCAATGCCCACTAATGCCCAGTGGGCATTACTTTATCTTATTATCTTCTTTTATCTTACTTATCTTGTTTTATCTTATTTTATCTTATTGTATCTTATTTTGTCTTATTTTATCTTTATAATGCCTCAGCAAGACGTAATGCCCCAAAAATGCCCTAGTAATGCCCGGTAATGCCGCAAATCTGTACACCACAATGCCCTCAGCGGTTTCCCCCTCGGGTAATTGTTACCTTCAATCGTTTGCAGACATTATTTTTAGGTATCGTTTAAAAGCAATGCCTACACCGAGGGGGAAACCGCTGACCCAAATCTTGTACACCAATGCCCACTAATGCCCAGTGGACATTACTTTATCTTATTGTCTTATTTTAGCTTATTTTATCTTATTTTGTCTCTATAACAGCCCAGCAAGGCCTAATGCTAAAAAATGCCCTAAAAATGCCTAGTAATGCCTAGCAATGCCCAGTAATGCCGCAAATCTGTACACCACAATGCCCTCAGCGGTTTCCCCCTCGGTCTATACATAGGTACTTTGCAGAAATGTCTATAGGGACCAGAATGAAAAATAAATATTGCAAAAGTAATTGTAGTTAAATTAATTATTGTATAAAGTTAATAGGTATAACAGGCAGCGAGAAAGAGAATATATTACGTTATATGTGAAGTACTTGATGGTTTAATAGATGGGTGCTTTGTTAGCCACCGATAACGAGTGTGAATGGATTTGGTGCGTGCATATATGGATTCATGATTTTGAATTGCATAGTTATAATTATCTCGCGTTAATCTACGCGAGATAGCGTGCATACAATATTTCGAACTCGATTTTAACTTGCGACACTCCTTTTCTCATTTAGATATAATATTGCATTAATATTTGGTAGATTAATTCCGCGCAAATACGCTTAAATTCTCCCCCTTTCTCTCTCTTTTTCAAACGTACATGAAAGCGTAATTGAAAACTTGAAATTATTATATATTGTGGTATTATTGTCTAGATTATTATTGCCATTATGTACGAGTTTTCTCTGCTGTAATTTATATTTAACAAACGCAGGCAAATCGTACAATATAGGATACATTTAGCGTGTCCTGCCTTTATTATAGATCACAAAACTCACGTGATAAAATTTGCCATAGAGAACTATATGATAAAAATTGAATATCACGAAAATATCAAGGATAAAACGCCAATAATTTTACGAACGGTAATTTTTACAATAATACATTCGGAGCTCAGGTCTTTCCTTTGTCACATGTTAAAACTGACTGAGTCATGATATTAAAGCTAGTCAATACACCGGTACACCGATGTGGAGGCCAATAATTTCGCTAATTTGTTTTTAAATATGTGAGAATGTCGAAGTAGGAGGAATCCAATGGTCAATATCTTTATGTGAGTTAATATCATTTGTCTGTTCTTTTGTTGTGGATTATTTCGCTGATAAGTCTTTTACTTAGAAATGGTTCGGTGTCCAAAATGTTTGCATTGTTCCAACCGAAATAATGGTTTTGGCTCTAACAATAAGATATGTTGCGTGGTGACAGAGCGATTAGACTGCTCTAATTTTATATGGTTTTTATGTTCTTTAATTCTTGTTTTTAGCTTCCTCTTTGTTTAAGCCACGTAAGACGCATCGCGATTTTTACAATTTGTCCTGTAAACTACGTTATTTTTGTACTTGGTCGCTGTGTTATCTTTTTGTGGTTTTATAAATCTTGATAGCTTATTTAATAGTCTGAATCCCAGAGAGAATGTGGATTTCTTAATGTATGATCCAATGGTATTGGACAAAGGTAAAAATGAACATGTATATTGCTGTAAACGATAGCACCGCTCGTGCATAAGACATTCGTCAGAAGCATTATAAGAAATTCCACGAAAGATTATTACGCTATGGAATCTGCACATATTAGGATGAGCACGTCCGTTATTCCGCGACGTAGCGTTCCAGAGGGACACCGGATATTCCGAAGATGGCACCGGGACTCGGGACTGCATCAGCGTCCGTAGTAGCTCGATGGCACGCGTCCTTGACTGGAATATTAATATATTCTGGCTATGAGCACCCCGGAGGGACGTATAAAGACGAAGAAAGCGCACAACTCAGTAGAAATACTTTACATTCTCCTTCGCTCTTGACATCCTCATACAAAGTTTTTCATTTTATAGCTTCCCTTTGTTCTTATCGATTGCTTCAAGTTCCGTTGTTAAATTCAACGAGAAGGCACATATGATTTGCGGGCATTTAACCGTTTCTGACCTATCGGATAATGGTTGTATCGTATGAACTATTGGCAATGTTAAATTACACGTGTATTGTTGGCATGCTCTTCTTCGGAGCAATACTCGCAACGTAGGTCCGTGGTTATTGACTTTCCGCTTGTACACCCTGGTTAATAAATCGCAAGGCACGCAGTTCCGAACAATTCTCGCGCCGTCCGCAAAAGTTTGTTCGGCCGAGAAACGGCGATCTCCATTACGGCCACCTATCTTTCGCTGCCGGAATTGCAGAAATGCGTTTAAATTTGCATTCCATTCCGGTGTCAAATCACCGGGCGCGCTGAGCCCGGCCGCGCCCGGCCGGGCGAAGAGAAAAACAGCGATGAAAGAGGAACAGGTTCCAGTCCCCGGATTGCAGTACGTTGAGTTGCACTTAATCCGGAAAGCTAATTTTTCTTGCTTTTGGTCCGCACGCTACGCCCATCGTCGTTGTTAAGCGCATAAAGCATTTCTTCCGCGTGTACCACCGCTACGTGATACAAAATTACGCGGGTGCGTTAAATTAAATATACGGGATAGCTGATATCAATCTGCTTCAAAATATTAATCTCATTGATAATTATAATATAATAAATAATATAGGGATGAGGCAACAACTATTACCACCTTAAATATCTTCGAGTCTCACTTTATAAGGTCCAGAGGAAGATTTGTGTAACCAAAGCACGGCACGAAGGGGGACTATACGGCGATAATAATTTATGTTCGCATGGGTTCGGGTGGAGGCGCTTCGGAGATATTAAGATTAATTTTTTTAAATTGATTTATATTGATTTGTTTTTCTCCCATGATGTGACAGAGGTGTTCAAAACAAGTTCAGAACTCGTGACACAAGATCGTACGATCTGGAAGATTTGAAATTCGTTACTCTCTAAAATTTTTCGAGTGAAAACACTCACTCTGTTGGAGCAAATATGTATTCACTCCAAGAACTTTAGAGAGTACCGACCGTTCTTTCCCGCGGAGATTTAATATCATGTTATTTAATGTGACATGACTTCGCGCACAACTGTATGGTATTCTCAGATGATGTGTTTAATCGAAAAATTATTAAGAGAGAGAGACAGGGAAGGGGAGGGGAGGGGAGAAAAATGTCAAATTATCATCTACTGGAAATTATTTTAAGAGATGTAGTTAGAACTCAAGTATTTCGCAGATCTATTTGAAACGGTGAGCATTGAATCTAATGATGTCGAAGGCAGTTAACTGTCGCTAGTGACGGAGTTTCTGAGGACTTCTAGAGTTCGATAACCCGCAGATTAATCAAGTGCCTATTCGTAACAATATGAGCTATTGTCCTGATCTGATTTTCTGCGTTAACAATAAAGCAACGATCTGTTTAAATTTCGTTCTGCGATCTTTCTTTCGCAAGGTTTGACGATTAAAGCTTCATAATGGCATTTGTCTGCGGTCGTCAACAGATTTTCTCTTTCTAATCTCATGGTTACTAGTGGATTTTAGGAGGTCGTTGATGCCGTTGCAATTACTATCGATCAAAGTCGATCAAATACTATCGATCTAGTTCCATTGTCAAGAGACAATTAAATAAAAGGTAGAAACAAATAGTTATATTTAGCGTTGAATGGAGCCGCTAGGAATACGACTTGACGTTTGTCACAAGGTTTCCCGAAGTGTTAACTTTGGCCGCCGTGTTAAAATTGGCTTTTACAGTGTGGTGACATAAGGGTGAACGGGCTGCCGAGGGGGATTCGAGAAACGGTCAACGTCGATTCGACGCGTAGGTTGGGTTCGTGACCGAGTTTATCGAGCAGCACCCGTGTGACCGAGGCGCACAAATATAGCGAGGTTGATGTATTCCGGAAAGCGAGTGACTGACGCTGCAGGCGTTAAGAGACATGACGTAGGATGCGCGTAACTATTGAGCGGACGTGCAACCGGGAACTGTGGCGTGGGACAGCGATGAGAGAGAGAGACAGAGAGAGAGAGAGAGGCCAAGAGAGTTGAAGAACAGGGTCGTGCGAGAGTACAGGGCGATAGATTAGCGAACGAGGCCATTGATTGAATCACTTGTGATAAGATTTTGCGTATACTCCGCTATTATTTCGTTTGCGAATCTCGCTTCTTTAACTTTTGTATAATACATCTGAAGACATAAACAGGATGTGGTAGTTTAGATAATTGAATATTTGAAATTAGTATGAATTAAAATGTAGTTGTGAAGTGTGTAAAGATATAGAAGAAAATGCCTTATTATGATGCAGGTTTTCAACATCCAAATTCAATCGCAAATCTTTTTTTCGCGACGATTACACGATCTAACAATGAATTGTCCACTAAACAGATTACGCTCCAAGGGTAACAAATTTACGGTGGAACCAATAGATGATGCTTATTAATTTAGCAGAAACCCCGCTCATATTAGAAACTTGTCTCATAATAGGGGATTTTCCCCTACGTTTGGATAACCCAGAAACATTTTACTTTTTATAAAATACTTTAATTTACGTAACTAATTCGTTTAGTGATACGAGGAGTGGAATAACGAAATGAATAATTAACAATGAATGAAGTAAGAAAGACGAGGACCTTGAATGTTTGAATCAGCAAGGGTCTGCTTGTCCACGGGCGAGACGAGCGCGAGGTTAGTGGTTCTATTGGATTATAGAGGTTTCCGACACGTTCTATCAGATAATCCCAGAGCTTCGCAAGGGCTACGGCATAACAGAGGTGCCGGTTGTTCACCCTCGGCTATTTCGTACCTAGGAACCTTTGGTTTCTCAGAGATCTTACGGTTGCACGGAACTACAATTTGTGGTTCTGAACATGACATTTATGGATTCTAGCTTCAGTTCATCCACTGTGTCGAGGGGTAAACCGCTGGTCAAAATCGTGTACACCAATGCCTACTAATCTAAATAAATAAATAACTAATGTAAATAATAAAACAAGCTAAAGTAATGCCCCAGTGGGCATTTTTCTTTTTTATCTTATTAAATTCTTTATAATGCCCCAGCAAGGCGAAATAACACCCACTAATGCCCAGGAAATGCCTAGCAATGCCTACACGGAGAAAATGTTCTCTTGAAATTTACCCCGAAAATCGTGTAATCGTGCCATTTTAAAGAGCTTCATGAGAGTTTTTCGAAATTTTACCATACATTTTATTAGTAATTACACTCAGTACATATTTTATTAGTAAAATGTATGGTAACATTTTAAAAAACTCTTATAAAATTCTTGGAAATGTCATGTCGTTGCACGATTACGTGATTTTCAGGATAAATTTTAAGAGAATATTCTCCCCGTGTAGTAATACCCGAAATCTGTACACCACAATGCCCTCAGCGGGCATTTACCCCTCGCACAGTGTATTACTGGTACATATCCTGCGCAATTATATTAACTTTATTTGCATGCATTGACGCGGGGATAATTCGTTTCATTACATGTATCTACATATATGATTTGTCGCTGTGTGTCATACGGCAGCAGCAATCAAGTATGAGATTTCAGATAATGGCAACTTTGCCGTTTCAAAAAATAGAACAACGTTAGGATTTCATACTTACTCATTTTTTCCTTGACAACTATAGCGAATGCTTTCGGATTTAGTAGTCTGTAGAGTAAGCACGCGTAAAAATTTTGAAACGAATAAAATTAGAAAGAGAAGAATAAACTGAAAAATTTAAGGGGGGGGGGAGGAACTTTTAGTAACAATAGATTTTTGAAATAAAAAACTTGGAGATATTTTGAGAAACTCGACTGTCCGTTATATACTGCATTTAGTTACATAATATATTGATTCGCTCTATTATTATTTTAACGCAATAGACCGAAATATTTATCGAATATTAATGTGGAAACCAGGGCATTAACATGCCAATATTTGACATGCGACAGAACTAAATTTGATTTGCCACAATAATGTACGGGCTTAATAGAGTTAGTCGAAATAGTAAAGTTTAGTTCGTACTATTTATTCGTAATGTAAATAGAGAATTGTGTTTGGCATGAAATAAATTTTATTTTAGTCGCAAAAAAGCGAACGAACGTTTTCTTGTAATACGAAAATGGTGGCCAATTTGGGATATATTGACCGGTAATCGAACGCCGTGCCGAACATGGACATAGCAAACATTCTCAAGTTAGGTAACTCGTTTTCGTGACGTTTCTTTTGTCTCTGTCGGTGTTTAAGCTCGAAGCATCGTGTCCTCGCACGTGAATAGAAGAAGCATGTCGCCTGCTCCGCATCGCGTATTCCCTCAGTGTCGCGAAGAAGCTGTACGATCAGCTTCGGGAATACAAGAAATTACAAGATGCCTATCTGAGGGTATAAGGCTAATGGCCGCTGATTCAGGGCTTATAAAGACCGGGCTAAGTGTCGTCTTGAATCACGAACTGACTGACGTACAATCGAGGCGGTCGGTGCCTTCGTCGAAAGTACTTTGAACATTCCCGCACGTACACCGGCTGTTTCTCCTGCCGAAAATACGTTCCTCGCCGGATCGAGTTTTCAGCACCGTTTCGAGAGACGGAGATGCTTCAGCCCGTGCGAGGTCCGAAAACTAGAATGTTTGACACATCTGTGCTCGGTCAGCGTCTTTCTTGATTACTCAATTTTGAGCGGCCGGTCGTTCGCTCGTGCTGTCACTTCGTAAAATGAAGAAATAGTTCCTCGGAAAGATTCCTCGTTCCGTCGTAAAATCAAAACTTGTCATCGCGATCCATTTAGTTTTCGTTTGTCGAAACGAATATTAAATCACCAGCTGTGCAACGAAACCGCTTATCTTTCATGTACTATATAAATATTAGGTCTGTGCATAAATTCCCGAGGTTTTTTAACAAATTCAAACTCTTCGAAAAATAGGCTGCAATAACATTTTTTATTCAAGAGATTTTCCATCGCCCTCGACAACTTTCTGCCCAACGTTCTGGCAGCAAATAGATGCCACGGTGGCAGAAGGTCGCTGGGCTTTTAGGCGAAGAAGTCATCAACCCATTTTTCGTCAACATCAAAATCACCACTCTGGAAGCCCCTGTACTTTTCGCATATGCTTACTGACACAACTCCTACCGTATGTGCCGCACAAATTTCTTTCGGCTTCTGCTGCTGTCTTTTTGCTTTAAAAAAAAAAGAAGCATGTAGTGGCGAGGGTGGACTTTTTCAGGGTTCGTCTGCAAACGAGTGCAAAACAACGACTAAACGAAAAAACACTCAAAAATTATGCCACATGACACTTAGCAAGTGTCGAATAGGTCACGCAAACACCGTAAAAGGCGGAGAGAATGCCGACTTTCCAAAAGTTTCGTCCCACAAATTCGACGAACTTATCTATAGATTTAATACTATAAACTATTTATTGATATTTCCTTATTCTGTGATATGCTACATGTAGAGCCAAATTATATATTATCCAGTTGACTTGACTAAATGTCTCGAACCACCCGTTTAGCCCGTATTTAATCAGCTTCGTTCTAATTCTTATCCATAGCTTTCATAAATCTAACGCTTTCTTTACAGAAGAAGAAACGTTGATAGAGAAAGACGATTTACGGTTGGTCAGTCATGTAGATCGAATCGAATGTAGCTTTTACAATTACGCGACGTTCATTCGCAGTTTGTCATATCAGAGAAACGAGGACTTGATCCTCCCGAATTAAGGGATTAAATTATCGGACGCTCTCCACGCCCAGAGAAGTTCGTCCTCTTCTGGGAGATTTATTTATTATCTGTAGGGGGACAATTTGAATGGGGGGGGGGGTACTTTTATCCGTGACGTGGCGAGGGATAACGCTCGGCTGGTGCGCGCCGCGCCACGCCGTCTAGTCGAGGATTTCGCGCGGAAGTCCTCCCGAGCTTGACGAATGCGTTTTACGTCTTCTCGCGTGATTACTTCGCACGTAGCGCGACGCCAGACACCAGCCGCGAGCGGGCGTGCTTGCAAACGTCACTGTGACAAATGGCGACCGAAAGCGGACGAGTAAGGCTGCGACGTGACCCCCGCGGTAACCCCGCCGAGAGGAGCATACCGGAGCTCCTCCCGGAACGTCGCCGCGCCCCGGCGTTCTCCGCGGTCGTAACTCTCGCCTCGTTCCTCGCCTGTCGGGCTTCCCCTCCGGCAAAAATTATTCCGTTGTTGCGGAAAACGGCCGTCTAACGACGCACATACGCTAAGTGTACATTACACCGAATTAATCGGAGGAAATGGAGATGGCAAGGGGTTTATCGCACCCTAATAAAGTGTACACCTGTTACCGAAAATGGCATAAATTTCAGTTATCTTTATTTCCCGCACACGGAAAGAAAAATATAGCTGCCGTAGCTAAAGACCGCATATGTGGCAACTAAATTTCAGTTGTAAAATATGGACAGCTAATGTTCAGTTGTGATAGCTAAGTATTTTGTTACAGTGCCTATCTGTGTTAAGTGCGACAGCAAACCGTTTGCTGTGGTTTAGAAATTTATAGTTAGAGCAGCAAAATATTTTTAGCAAACCACGATTAGCTACGGTAACGAAAATGTGCTTCTAATGTACATTGTCCATGTAGAAGTATGTATTTATTTTGTTTAGAACAGTTCAGAATTATTAAATTTGTGTTAAGCTTTTTCTTCTTCTTCTTCCTCGTGTATTAGGCTTAAAGTCTATTTTATCTAGTTCTTTCTGGTACTTTCATATTGTAACTAGTAGGTCCACTCTCTGCCGGCCCGCGAGGGGGAAACCGCTGACCAAAATCTTGTACACCAATGCCCACTAATGCCCAGTGGGCATTACTTTATCTTATTATCTTATTTTACCTTATTTTATCTTTACAATTCCCCAGCAAGGCCTAATGCCCAAAAATGCCTAGTAATGCCCAGTAATGCCGCAAGTCTGTACACCACAAGGCGGTTTCCCCTCGGTCTGTCCAGAGCAATGTCGGATGCGCAGAAGGGATCGACGCAAAGCGAAACAAATGACGGAGTGGACCCACTAGTTATACTATGGCACTTTGAGCATTTGGTTTTACTTCATCTTCGGTAGACTGCTAACCTTGCCGGAGGAAACCTCCAACCTCCAACTTGGCGGGCTACACCCCTAAAGGGCAGGATACTCTCGGTGATTGCCACTTCCCTCCGAGGGGTTCCGAAAAAACCAGCGGTGTGTCCGTGGATTTCAACTCGGATCTTTTCGTTCATTTGCTTATTAAGCAGCGCACATTTCTCTGCGCCACGCACGCCTTTTGTTAAGCAAACCTCATTTCCCAATATTGCCCAAGTTATTACCTTGTTAACGCCGTTTATCGTCTAAAATTTGTACACCTATTGCCGAATGCCGTGGACCCGTTGGGAGAGGGCGTTGGAAATGAAATGTCAGAGGTGAAAATAGATAATAGAATTTTCTTCTCCGTTTATAACCTGGCGTAAAATTTTAATCTAAACTTCGCTCGCCGAAATATTTAATAATTGCGAATCGGGCGAAGTCGCGAGGAGGGCCAGTGAAATTTTCGCTGAGCGGAAACGCGCGCAATATCGTCATATCGTTAGCATCCCCGTTCCGCGGTATCAGAATCTATTCGAGCGGAAGGTACGGGGTAAGCAGACATTGGACCGTCAAGGCGATTCGCCTCGAGGTAAGAACAGGTTATCTGCTTTATCGAGCAATCCGGAAATTGAGTCTCAGCCGTCAAGGGCTAATATCTCGCCGGGGCGGGCGTTTCACCCCCGCGTCGGGACTCAACTCTGCCTCGGCTTTCTTTCGAGGATTGCCTTGATTTAGGCGGAGCCCGAAAGTACGGGAGCGGGACGTTGTTCTCGTTTCGATTACGGACCGGCGTGGAAATCCTCGGCGATAATAACGCGAGCCCCGTGGCGCCGCTGATTTCGTGGAAATGCAATTACGAGCCGGGGACGGGTGAAGCTCGTCTGCGACGCTGGAAAGAAATCCGGCCGCGGAGCGGTCTCTCGAGGCGGGACTGGTGGAAAGAGAGAGAGATTGCTTCTCTTCTCGCTGAATTGCAGCGATATAAGTAAGAGCGTCTTTAGGTAGACAGCGTAGGCGGTGAGCACGGATGAGTTTTATGCAAGTTTGTCCCGTGGAACTTCTGAGAGAGAGACATTTTACTAAGTCTTTCTTTCGCTGTTACGCCGAATGATTAATATTTTATCCCGCCTGACGTTACGATACTCTTCGATACACCGGTCTGCTCGCTTTGCTTCGGTTCCCCAGTTGATCTTGTACTGGATATATTATATCGATCTGTCTCGTCTTTGCTTTACTTTATCTGGTATTATAATGTGTACGCGGAGAGCATTTTTTCTTAAAATTTATATCGAACGTCATATAGCCGTGGGACAACATGGCATTTCGAAGAATTTTCTCCGAGGGGTAAACCGCTGAGGGCATTGTGGTGTACACTGTCTGAAAGTCCATCAGTGGATTTTCACTAAAAACAGCGAATAGTCACTGATTTACAGTTATAACTGCGATTTTTAGTAGTATACTTATAATTGGAAACAAGGGGGAAACCGCTGAGGGCATTGTGGTGTACAGATTTGCGGCATTAGTGGGTGTTAGTTTGGCCATTAGGTCTTGCTGGGGAATTGTAAAGATAAAATAAGCTAACAAGATAAAGTAATACCCACTGGGCATTAGTGATCATTGGTGTACAAGATTTTGGTCAGCGGTTTCCCCCTCGACTGGAAATTAGTGACTATTCAGTGATAATCCACTGATTGACTTTTAGAGAGCAGATTTGCGGCATTACTGGGCATTACTAGGCATTTTTGGGCATTAGTTTGGGCATTAGGCCTTGCTGGGGCATTGTAAAGATATAATAAGATAAAACAAGATTAATAAGATAATAAGATAAAATAATGCCCACTGGGCATTAGTAAGCATTGGTGTGCAGGATTTTTGTCAGCGGTTTACTCGATTTTCTCTTAAAAATTCTGAAAATCGTGTAATCGTGGGACAACATGGCATTTTGAAAAACTTATAAAGTTTAATTTTACTAGTAAAATGTATGGTAAAATTTCACAAAGCTCTCATAAAGTTCTTGAAAATGCCATGTCCCATGATTACATGTTTTTCAGGGTAAATTTCAAAAGAATATTCTCTCCGTGTATTAATTGATGATTGATGAACGGGCAAACGACACGCAAGTACGCGGAATGTCTCTTGACAGCATTCACTATTTTTGTCTCTGTTATTCAATAGACTTTTTTTTCTGATTATAAAGACGTTCATGTAACGTTATAGTTTGTATGATATTGAGTAACATACCTGTGTAACACGACTTATTAACGGCCTGTCTCAATACCCATTGTGTATCGCGAAACAATAGGCTTGGTGTCTCGACGATGAGGTTTGACAGCGGAAAATCTTAAGTAGATCAGAAGGAGAGTCGAAACTTGAGTGCTCCTTTGCTAATCCCTTCCTCTCTTCGAACGCCGCGTGCTTTATCGCAAAAGTGCAGGAAAAGAGGGGCTTCGGCAAAAGAAAAAAAAAATCCAAGAGGCGCGAACGTTTCATTCTTATTTTAGTCTGTGGAAGCTTACAATAATTTCTGACGTGTTTTGATTGAAATTTACGCATGACTTCCGATATAAATTCAATGTTATCTAATCGAAGACAGAGCAGCACTTGTCGAATAAATTAGATATGACGGTTGCAAATATAAATGTTCATAGTCGGATTTGATCTTAATTATGTAAACTGATATGCATGTTAAAAATTAAATTAAAGGATAATAATTAGAAGGATTAATCTCTAAAATGCATTTCTAAAAAAAGACGCGAGAGAATGTCTCCTAGTGATTTGTAGGGATTCAAGTGGAAAGATCCAGGATAATTAAAGTATTTGCTCGGAGCTGTAAGATGAGCAGAATAGTAATTTATGTTATTTCCTGGTTATAATGAGAGTATATTTTAAATATTTCAACAAGTTAACTTGTCTTATTTATCATTTTTGTCTCTGCTCTATAGCTATATTTTTTAATAAAAGCGATTAATTTAGCGAAGTAGGAAGAATATTTTCTATCCAACTGTTTTTCACGTTTTGCGATTTAAATATAACTGAAAAATAGAACATATATAATTTACATCAATTTTGATGTGTATCTTAAATTTACGTGTTTTTTAAAAATATCACTTAATATCATAAACGGAATATTAATCTGCTTTTTTATTATTAATGTAAATTTTAGTTTTACATGACCAACGGCAACTGAGAATAAAAAATTAATAATGGCTCTTATTTTACTAATTTAATTTTTATATTGCATTTTATGTTAATGAAACATAAAAATTTTTTCAGAAAAGTTGTAATAAACACGTCTCACAACAATAGATCTTTCTTTTTCTGCATCTCGTTATTCTCTTTTCGGGTTACGTCAAAGTTAAAAGATTATTCTGCTCGGATATTGTTATACTAGTTACTCGTATTTAGTAATTTTCTGACGTTTCCACAGTTAGAGAAATATAGATGGGAAAAGGGATGCGAATTGGCCATTAACTTAGCGACGCGGAGGAACGTTGTATTATCTCCACCCAGAAATGGTGTAATCTGATGGAAACGTGAGAGCTTTTGGCAGCGGCCGGACGATTCGAAGGGATTCCGTTTATTAGATTCGCAGTCATAGATACTTAGGAGAATTTCTTTTATTAACCGTCGACAACGTGATAGGAATTCAGATCGAGCGCTACGCTTAAAGCCGATGAGCTAGAAATTGGACCCGTAATCCATTAACGCCATTTGATATTTTAATCAATCGATAGATAAAAATCGTAAGAATGCCTGATGAAAATAGCACCGAGACATCAGATTTAAAGTTTGAATTTATATGAAATTGTAATTGATTAGCTTTTCGACCACGGAAATGCAAGCACCTGGTCGTAAAAGATAAAAGCAATTTCCGCTTTAAAATATATCGTATCACAGTAATAACGCGACGACGTTCCGGAAGAAATATGTCGGGCGTCTCGCGAAGGCGGGCGCGTCTTCCTCGATCCACCCACGGAGTCACGTAGCGGAAAAATGGCTTAATCCCAGAAGTCCTCTCACCTAGTTTCCTGAAGCTGACGGCCCGCATTCAACGGACTGGTCCTTTGCATTCGTCGGCCTATCCCGAATATTGGTTGGACGACAAGCGTCGTTGTTGAAATTTCGCTGAAACATTTCGTGCGGAAGTTAAAGTAATATGAATGCTCTCTCGTCGCCACGACACAGTGTTGTGACTCGCAAAGGTGCGCTCGCTGAAACGTGACTACGAGATTACTTTGCCGGTAAATTACGCGGGAGGGAAAGTATCAAGGGAAATTTCAGGCCGTATGCCTTAAGTAATGATAAGGCTGTCGGTACGTCGTATATATTTGCATTTCGATATATCGACTCCCGAAGTAGCGATCGGTGAGACGAGTAAAACGGAGAGACTGACTTATTTCTTGCGAATAACAAGGGAAGATAATTACGCACATTGATGTATTAATATTGACAGCATTACCGATTTCATGCTGGTCCACTCGCTTCTGTTCTCGGTTAGCGGGAGCTCCGTCGCAGAAACGGACTAACGTGTTTCATGCATTGCGCGGTTTGCGTGTGCCGTACGGTTGACGGAACGTCGGAGTGTGGTACTAAATTTTGATTCGTCGCTCTTGGGCACTGCTAAAGACCCTCAGAGCTGTTGGTGCGAAGGCAGCGACGGAAAATAAGCGCGATAATGAGATCTGCGTAATAAGGACTTCGAGATTTTCATTAGAGAGCGCGCTGCAGCGTTTATTATGCTCGAGAACATTCAAGAATAATGCAATTTGCTAATTTACATGTCTTGGCTACTTTACGTAAGCATTCTTCAGAGAAATAGCGTTTCTCGGTCTCTCGGAAAATACCGCTCTTTTAAAACACGCTCGATACAATGTACATTGGAATTGCGTTAATCAATCAATTCCAGTGTACAAGTTGCAACTATTGTTGCGAGGAAAGCGAGTGACATTAGTATCTTACTCGAGAAAGAGAAATAATGAAACTGTTATGCGAGGGCGGGAGGAGGGATGGCTAGTCAAATCCGGTCGAAAACGAGTGCTTTCTCGGGTTTGTACAGCGCGGAGAAATTCCAGGGGGTTAAAATGTTACACGGAAGTTGTTAACGCGACGAGTGCCCTGGGACCGAGCGCTCGCACGTCGGCGGAGTATGTGCACCGGCGAATGTGCCGACGCATTCTCAGGGGAACTACGGCGATTCTAAAGGTCGTTCATTAGTGTCTAAGGACACACACGCTCCGCGCGGCTCGATCTCTGTCGTCGCCTCTTCAGAAAAAGGTAGAGCAAGTCGTACGCCGGGGATTTGCCGGGTCTCTAAAAGCTCGTCTCTTTCCCGCCGTCTCTCCGCGCGTGTGCTCGCTTCTTAGCCGCGTCCTCCGGTTTTTCAGCCGCCGGAACGACACCTGCCCGACTCGAGGGCTCGAATCGGTGGATCAAAAAATGGGTGCGATCGACAGGAGAAACCTGTTCGATCCATGTAGTTCGCGCCTAGCCTCCACCGATCCATGCGGTAGATAGCGTTAATGGTTAATGGACGGTCTAGCTTGCACGTCCTGGGATTTATTGTCGACCAAAGTTCGGGTCCACCTGGACAAACGGGTTTTCAATTTACTCCATTGAGCTTAAATGGACGACACGATAACTATATAAGCATCCATTTTGTTATAATGAAACGTATCTTTTCATATTTACGCGGGCCACTTGAAAGGTTTTCGCGAGGGGGAAACCGCTGACCAAAATCTTGTACACCAATGCCCACTAATGCCCAGTGGGCATTACTTTATCTTATTTTATCTTTGTAATGCCCCAGCAAGGCCTAAAGCCCAAGCTAATGCCCAAAAAATGCCCTAGTAATGTCCAGTAATGCCGCAAATTTGTACACCACAATGCCGTCAGCGGTTTTCCCCTCGGGTTTTCGGAATGAAGTACGAATGGCACAACAGACGTCACACGTTAAATGATAAGTTCCAACCGGTCTACAAACACGGGAAAAACCGAGGGGGAAACCGGTGAGGGCATTGTGGTGTACAGATTTGCGGCATTACTGGGCATTGCTAGGCATTACTAGGCATTTTTGGGGCATTTTTTAGCATTAGGCCTTGCTGGGCCGTTATAGAGACAAAATAAGATAAAATAAGACAATAAGATAAAGTAATGTCCACTGGGCATTAGTGGGCATTGGTGTACACGCACCGGCATAAATGCTGTCCCTATCCTTGTGAGAACTACAGGGACTCTAGTTGTGTGCGTGCACCTCACAAGGATAGGGACAGCATTTACAAGTATGCCGGTGCGTGTACAAGATATGCGACATTACTGGGAATTACTAGGCATCACCGGGCATTTTTGGGGCATAATAAAATAAGATAAATAAGATAAAAGAAGATAATAAAATTAAGTAATGCTCACTGGGGATTAGTGGGCAATGTACGTATTCATGTTAAAGTGGCGTAGTCTTTTTCTTAGTTGTTCCAGGATTATTAAGACAATAGACGGACGATTGCGTCGCGATTTGGTGGCAGATTCAGTGAGGGATGGGCGACACAGTATCGGGTGTCGGGAAGCGCGCGAATTCTCATAGATACGAGGGATGTCGCATTAATATTCCCGGCCGCGTCCCTGTCTCGTTTCCTCTTTTTCCCCGTACCTCTCTCTCTCTCCCTCCTCTCCCTCGCTCTTGTCCACGCCGCGTTCTCTCTGCGACGAGACGGAGCTTTCGCCGGCGGCGGCTCGTGCGCCAGATTGCAATCGCAACAGCTTCGTTAATTACCGGATTCTGCGTCCTCGCGCGACGCCCGCCGCGCCCTCGACCGCGCCGAACGTCGGATTTGCACGCGAGCATACCCTCGGGACGGTCGTGACGATCGTCCACCGGTACTGCCCACTCATGCCCGGACGATCTCGGGCCGCGACGTCGTGCCGGACTTATTCCTTAACCCTTGACACCATTCCTTCCATTCAGTGATATTTTTCCGAGGCCCTCGCGCGCCACGATCGCACGCCGCGAATAGATACGTGCCTCGTGCTTAGAAGTCTCGCCGGAGGCGCATCGCACGTCGACACTGACGGGAATCGCGTCATGACGGGCGTATTTTTACGCTCGCGGAAGAGTTCCAAGTGGGCTTGATAATCTTGTCCGTCGCTGTAATGATAACACGTTAATTACAATGGTTCGTGCGAGGGGGAAACCGCTGAGGGCATTGCGGTGTACAGATTTCCGGCATTACTGGGCATTGCTAGGCAATTTTTGGGCATTAGTTGGGGCATTAGGTCTTGCTGGGGCATTAAAAAGATAAAATAAGATAAAATAAGATAAAGTAATGCCCACTGGGCATTAGTGTGCATTGGTATACAAGATTTTGGCCAGCAGTTTCCCCCTCGGGTTCGTAGTACGCGGCCGAAAAAGAATCTTCTCTTAAAATTTACCCTGCAAACCATGTAATCGTGGGATACGACGTGGCATTTTGAAGAATTTTATGAGAGTTTTTCGAAATTTTACCATACGTTCTGCTAGTAATTCGTCACACACTTTATTAGTATGGTATTATATGCATGGTAAAATTAAAAATTAAAAACTCATAAAATTCTTCAAAATTTTCAGGTAAATTTCAAGAAAAACTTCTCTCCATGTACTCGATTGCGCAGATGTGTTGCTTCCTCTTAGAGGAAGCTTTGTTTTCGTGAAAAAAAATTGATTCTCAATTTTCTTTACCAATGTGTTAGAAATGTTCCAAAACGTTCGAAACATTTGGACCAAAATGTATGTGTGTACGCTGAAATTGGTGTGGACACTAACTTCCGTAAATTTTGAGACATCGGTTTAAATGTTTTTTTTTTAGATTTGCAAAGTGTCATTAAAGGAAGATCGATATTGAATTTGGTGTTAATTGGTGCACGGGTTCGGTTTATCCGTATATACATTTATGGATATAAAATTTTAAGAAAAACTTCTCTCCGCGTACCTGGCCGCGCAGATGTATATTGGGTTTATATTACAGATAAATTAATTAATATCCAACGGAGCTGCTATCAGGTTAATTAGAAGATGAAAGAGGCGAGCGTAATGTTTGCGTTAGACGCACAGTTACACGATATTAATCAGAGGGACTGTACGACGGGAAAAGAAATTATTGTAAAGAGACTGGATATCTTTTTACTGTCGTATGGTTATATAGAAATGGACGTCATTATAAATTGCGAGTGCACCCCTCGTCATAGTGCAATTAGGGAGTCCAGTTCCCCCCCCCCCCCCCGGGACTTTTAGGACTAATTCTGAAATTGAAGACAAGTCGCTAAATAAGGTCTACTAGTGATTCCCTTCCGGAATAGCATTTGGCGTAGCTGCACGGCCGCGGAATTTCAAACGTCTGTTTTGCATTCCGCTGCGATCCTTCTCTGCTGGTCCGGCGCGCAACCATTACGTCGGAGATCGCTGACTGGGAAATTTATACTTAACCATTCAGCCCGCGGTGACGGCAATATCGTTTCGAATGGGCCATTGCTCTCGGTTTTCCTACCTCGCCGAGTTATCCGCGAGGCTGCCTCCACGTCTTTCTCAATGCCGACGTTAAGCACGGCTCATTCCTCTTATCGTCCCTTTTGTCGACAGGGTCGGATTAAGCGTGACAATCAGACTGAATTCAGTTATACAGTCACCGTCAAAGCGAGAAACGATAGCTCTGTTTTATTTATTATTTTACTTGGCGGCATTATAAGCTTGCAGTAAGCATTCCGCTGTATACCGAGTGATCACTTTGTGATCGTTTACCGTAAAACTATGGGATGTTTACATTTCGCTCAAGATTCCGAATTACCTAGGTCTGACCCCGGTCGTTCGATAGTCGCCAAAAGTATTGAGTAAGTATCGCGCGAAGTATAGTTTCGGTGCGAGTTACAGCTGTCTTTGTTTCTACGGTGACTCCCGTACGTCGTTTTCAACGCTTCGGATCGATCCGGGCTCCTGGAACTTTGAACAAATTTAATTTCCGCTGTAAGTTCAACGTTCCTGTCGAGATGTCAAAAACGTCTCGCGAAAAACTATATAAAGATAAAAGCGGATCATCCTGATTTGTATGCGGTGACACTTAAACGTTTATATCGCTCTCGTATGAGCGTGTTTCCAAAAAAGTCGTCATAAGGTCGGACATACATCGATCATTTGCGAAGCCGTTGTTAAAATTCCGATAACAAACGGTCCCCGCCGGTCTCCCATTTCTTTCGGCCGGCCGGTCACTCGGTTCGTTCTTTGGCGCACATTTTCTTGCGCGACAAACGAATTACCTCGCTCGGCCCTTTGTTCCAACGTCGCTTTTTCCGCGGTCGCTGCACCTACGAATCGCATGCCGTGCACAAAGTATATCGGCCAACGGCAGCCGGAGGACGCATATTATCGCGGGCCAGATTATCCTTTTTGAGATTCTTCTCGCAAAGCAGACCCGTCTCTCACGCGGTCACGATAATAAATGTCTTTCTCTTCCCACTCGATCGGTAGGGGATAAGGGAAGAGTGCGTCGGCCCTATATACGGTCCCTAAACTTGCCACGGACCGGTACCACGTAGACGGATAATTGAACATACATCAAAGCGAAAGAAGCCTTTGCGATGCCAGGAACGACAGGATGAAGAAAGATAGCTGGTCCCGTCGACTTATCTGAGAGGAGAAGGAGGCGGCCCGGACCTCCCCAATGAGATAGAAAGGGAGACGGAGATAATTTCGTACGAGTTAATGCAAAGAAAGAAAGAGATACGGGAGAGGAGAAGGAGAAGAGACGAGGCAGGGAGGGAGGGAGAGAGAAGTTGCCGCGCAGCAGGAGGACATAAATTCAGTAAACGCCGTCATTAGGGCCAATCCGAAATACCGGGCGTCTATTAAACATGGAACTAAGATAATTATCTGTACTGGCTTATTCTCAACCCGCACCCGCGAATTGCCCTAAGGATAGTTCGATGAAAGAGAGAAAGAGACAGGAAGGATAAGAGAGAAGGGGGGGAGGGAGAGAGCGCTGGTCCAGGCTCCGCATTGTTAAACTTCTTGTGGTGGTCTCTCTCGACTGTTTCTTTTCTCCTTCTTATTTCGACTTATCCCCCCTCCCTCTCTCTCTCTCTCTCTCTCTCTCTCTTCGCCCTCGACCTTCCTTCGGTCTTTCCTTCTCTCCGCGATGCACCGATCTTGGTGACCGTGGAATCCCGACACAGCTGTAGGAGAACAGAATCGCTCGAGAAAGAGCGGCCGAGCAAAAAGCGCTAAACTACATTTTTAGCCGGGCGTTACATTTGTCGAATACCAGCAGACCCGAATCCCGCTCCCAGAGAGCCATTAAGAGTGTCGCGCATCTTACTTCAGAACGAACTTTTATAGCCGCCAAATAGTTACGTACACACACACGCGCGCGCGTACACACACATACGTAAGTTAAATGATATATTGAAGTATAATTCTTGAAGCGTAATTCTGATACAGCTTTATCGGTTGGCTACATTGATGTGACTTCTTTGCATTGTAATACAGCGAGATGGGCAAACGAAACAAATCGATGCTACTTTTTGATGATTCTATTACGTCAATGAATTTATTAAGTGACATTGTGTCGGCGCACGTCACGTGAGTTTTGCTGCATTAATTATGAATTCGTTACATTATGCTACTGCATGCTGTTTGAATTATCGTATTGCTCCGCGTATTGCATAATTGAAATTATGGCTTCTGTCTAATGCGTTATGTAATTACCGATGCGTGATGTTTGATATCAAGCAATTTAGGTTGGATGCGTGAAAATTTAATCATGCGTCAACATTTAACTTGGAGGCACATTTTTTTTTAAAATTGCATATTGCAACAATACTCATTTGCACAGAATAATATTCACTTTTAATAAATAATTACGTACTTTACGGTATTGTTGTGTTATGAACAATAATATTCGCTTTTGTTATCTTTCCCCGTTCGCTTATTATAATTTTGAATCCCTTGGAAAAATATAACTTGTGAAAATTGCGGTTTTCCTACGTTTTCAACGTCGACAATGAATTTCTGCCGCGAAGAATATATTTATCTGTTTGAAACAATTCCGATTTATGCGTATTTGACTGCATTGAAACATTATCCTCGGATTCAGCCGACCTTTTTATCCGATTCTTCACTCGATATCATTTTCTACTCATATATCCATTCCACGCTCTGCTAGAGTTCGACAATTAAGCGATTGAAAAAAATATTTATTATCTTTATTATTAATTCTTTTTACATATTCGGTTCTTTTTAGTATCAGAAAAAAAATTTGGCCTCGCCACGAGTTCTCTGTATAGTTAGGGGACATTTTGCATCAATTTTGCCAAAAAATCAAAAGATCCCTTTTGCGCGGTAGAAATGCTTTTATGAGTCGATCTACTTTAGTGGCTTTGATGTAAAAGTTAATTAAAGTGATATTCGGCCGAAACGAGATTGGACGGCCGGGGCAACTGGCGCAGAGTCGCGCGCGCGTTAATCCGCGTCGTGTCGTGTAATAAAAAAGGAACGCAATTGCGAATCTGTTTCACTTTATCTTAGTACGGCTATCCGCGCGATCGTGAGAAATAATTAAGAAACATCTCCGCGGCGCGCCTTTAATTTTCGGAGATTCTGTCGCGCACCGCGCTGCGAAAGTTCCGGCTATTTATTTCCGGAGTTTTCCAAGTGGGCGTCGCGCACCCGCGTATATATGTACGCTACGTAGAAAAGTTGGAATTTGATGCTCGCGCACGTAATGAAAAAGTTCAAGCCGAGTTAACGATATCGTATATCGTGTTAATGTCACCTGGGAAATCTTAGAATCGGTACCAAGCGTCGTCTGTGTCCCTGGCGAATAGCGTGAACTCCAATTTTACGCATCGGTGAATGCCTTTGATATAATAAAGTAAAAAGCATAACGCGCGCAATGTTATAAACTATACACGTATATAGCAAATGTAATAAGAAATAAAAATTTGTTTCTGATAAATATATGTATAATATATTACCGAGGGGTGAATCGCCGAGGGTATTGTGGTGTACAGACTTACGGCATTGCTAGGCATTTTTTGGGCATTAGTTTGGCTTATTACGCCTTGCTGGGGCGTTATAAAGATAAAATAAGATAAAATGAGATAATCAGATAAAGTAATATGCCCACTGGGCATTAGTAGGCATTGGTGTATATGATTTTGGTCAATGGTGTACCCCTCGTATATTATTACATATTATATTTTTTGATAGCGTATATTTACTTGTCTGCCTATAATTCATTTCGACAATTACATTACATTTCGGACGATACGTTAAGGATGTATCGTCCGTATTATCGGAAAAATTTTAATCTCTCTCTGTGTAATAACAATTTTTATTCTCTACATTTTAATTTTTCTTCGGCGGCGAATGGAGATTTCACGAGACGAGGTAAACGTTGAAAAGCCATTATTGGCCTTGCGAGGGTACACGTTCGCGATATCGATACCGAGTGTCCACCTCGTAACGTTTCATACCGAAATCGCTCGTTCGAAATAAAGGCGTGGCCACCCATTCGAACGTAGCCCAGATCGAGATCCTGGACCGTCGGCGTGATTGTCGCAAGGAGGTTCAGGTGGCTCGTTTCACTTGGTAGGACAAGTCTTCGGGGGCCTCTTTCGGTAAACGACAAAATGGAGGATGGGGACAGCGAAGTCGTGTGTGTTTTTCGCTTATTGGACGAAAACAAATAAGGGAAAACTCATCATCCGGTCCCATTCAACACCGGCAATAAAAGAAGCTGAGCGAAATAAGGAAGCGTGATTGTGCCTCTTCCTCCTGTTTCATCTTCGACCACGGTAGCCTAGAGCTTCATCCTCTACTCCATCCTACCTTTACTCCATCTGACTCTTCGAATTTCAACAAGCTCTCTTTCTTCCCGTTTTCTCAGATTTGATATCATTTTGAAATTCTTTGTCAAGTCTTTCATCTCTTTTTCTCTGTCTTTAAATTGGATGCAGCCAGAACAGTAGAATGTGTCTTAAATTATGCTATATAAAATTGCCTTAGTTAATTAAAGTTAATTAAAATAATTATTTCATACTTTATGAACTACAGTATAAAGCATGAATTCTTTTTACGTTCAATTGTATTAGTTGGACGTTTCTATTTTCCTTCGATTTCACACACACAAAAAAAAAGATAATTTTGGTAATTATAGAATCGCTAAAGAATGTAGCAATCTTTTCTGATGGAGAAAATAATATGATTCTCTGATAGAGAGTCCGTTTTGCATTATTGCTATAAATTTATTAATGAGATTAATTGTTCAGCTTGTTATTCTTTTGAATACATTTTGAAAGGCTATTGATGTTTGTCTCTGGACAAACTAGGGGTTTTCATGGAATGTCGTCTTCTACCCAGAAACTCTTGTGACGACGGGGCCAAGGGAGCTTTGGGCGGTCTTGATCTTAAAAGCGGTTGCATGACGCAAAGGGTAGCATTCGGATTATAGGTCGTCTTGAGAGGTGCTTCTGTACAGCATAAAGTCGACCCTTGTACGTCTAAGAATGGGCTGAGCATTGTTGCTTCTTGCAGAGCCTTTTCTATAGGACGTTCCACCATCCTTTTCCCGTTGCATTTACATCCACCTTTACATTACTTTGTATGTAATCTAGATGCAATTTGAATTTTTATTATTTAAAGCTGTGAAATACAATTTGCATGTAATAATAGAAGTACACTATTTCAAGTATTGTAAGATTTACACGGCAACATTTTTACTTTAAAG
>NW_011967119.1:383095-400422 GCF_000949405.1 Vollenhovia emeryi | reverse complement strand
AAAAAATTAAGATTTATAACTTGTAATATACATACATATCCACACACGCAGTATGCATATATGTATAAATAATTTCATTCAATAAAAATTTCAATAAGAAAGTTTTAATGAACCGGAACCGGAACCGAAAAAAATGGTAATTTGTACAATACCGGTACTTTCCTTAGCTAGAAAACCGAAACCGAAACCGAAACTTTTATTAAATATTTTAATAGACCGAAACCGGAACCGAACCGATATTTTCGTCCGGTCCGGGTCTCTGCTTTAAAGCACTCTTTTTGGTCGGGCAGAATTTAATCATCAACTTAACAACGCTGACAAATCCATAAAATGCGATTAAAAGCGCAGAATAATACGCAAATTTATGTGATAAAATGTAAGCTCAAAATGGAAGAAATTAATATATTTTGTCGGTGCTATTTTATGATCTCTTAATTACTATCAATTTCATATTCAAATTAAAAAATGAAATTCAATAATTTGGAGATTCGCCAATATCAGGAGGTTGCGAGTAATTTCGTAATAAAAATGCAAATGCAAGTGCCGAGCTGGTCTTGATGCGTACGTAAAAGGTGATTCTGTGATTAGCACCAGCTGAAGCTCTTTCCCTCAAGTGGGTTTCCACATCCGACGATCCTGCCTCTTGAAACTCGCTTAGAATTCACCCTCATACCGCTTTCCGCGAGAACTTTGGCACCCTCGTGAAAACACACTTACGTTTGAATATGTCTTATCGCCATTACGTGGATCAATTCGTGTACCGGGTGTCTCAAAAAGCTTGTTTTACCACATAGAGTTTTCCTCGGTTTTCTCACCGAGTGTTTTACATTAAACAACTTATTGACGCGATAGATTTTTATTCTATTTAACGTATAACATTCCAATTAAACGATAGTTCTTAATTTAACACGATAGTCTGTGCAATGCAACGTGTATGTAAATGTGTTCTCAATTTTCACGACTTGTTCTCTCTTTACTTTTCATTATTAATTATTGCGCAAAAATTTTATTAAAGAGCATTTACTTAAAAAAAACTATTATTCTTTCCCTTAATTTGCGTCTGCGATAATACGCTGCTAAATAAATGTTTATGCAGATAAAGGGGAGAACTAGATTTCAGTCTCCAATTTGCATTAACAGATTGTTTTTATTATTGATTAAAAAAAGCATAATTTGGAAAATGCCGGAATAATTTCCACGTGTAGTATTAATTATTTATGTCGATGTTACTTCGATACTTAGATAACATTATCCATGTTTTGAGATACCCTTTAATACGTGGAAATTGCGCGAAATTATTCGTTCTTAAGTCCGATGATTTGATGCTCGTAAAAATATGATAAATTCACGGATTAACCAGATTGGATTCTAAGATAGCATGTAATTAATTTGCTCGAATCTGAATGGAGAGCGAGGAAAGTAGTCGGTGGATTTTATCGAATGGCTTAAACACGTCTAGTAGGGGACGCGTAATTGAATCGCGTAATTGAACGTGGCTGCGAGACGCATTAGAGGGATTAGAGTAACAAGAAGTACGTGTTTGTTCACTTCCTCAATACGCAATGAATTTATTCTGACCTTTATCGGCCATTAAAACGATTTTGTCATCGAGGAATCATTAAACAGCAATTAACGTAATGCGAATTGATTAATTTTTATAATTAGTAATGCCTTTTCCTTAACTTATTCCGTAGGTGTAAGAAAACGTAAATAATATCAATGCAGGAATTTGCAATGTATTCTATTCAGGTATCGTTATTTCCCACAGTTATCGTAATCTTTAATCTTTAATAGAGATTCTATTAAACTCAATGCAATAAAGGACTAAGAGCCTCGACAGGACGTTAGAGTCTAAATTTTTATTATAAATTCTATGTTTGGGACGAATATAATATTATTTTGGAACATACAGAAATTAAATTATACTACACATATCTCATTGTTCTTCGAACTTACAATTTTTAAGTTCACGTTAGATTAAATAGCTACAACTGTTAAACAAAAATCATAATAATAGTAGTTTAATAAAAGTTTATTGTTGTGCACAATGTACATGAGTGCAGAGATAGAATAAGAAGTAGGACAAGAATGTCGAAACAATAAGCTACGGAATGCTACACATGCAAATGGTGAGACGCCGGCGCGAGACTGCCGATATGAGTCTCACGAGGAAAAATAAGCTGAGTGACGCGAGACGTACATACGAGTATTAGAGTACGAGCTCGTACAGGAAAGCTGACAATTAACGGAATGGAATAGAGAAGAATTGCAATTTAAAGAGGAAAATAAAGGTTCGACTGCAGAGCAGAACGCAGTCACGTGTAAAATGCACGCAGCACGCGGAGAGACGTAAGAACAAGTTAATATTGGCGTTATATAATTGTCTTGTACACCAATGCCCACTAATGCCCAGTGGGCATTACTTTATCTTATTTGATCTTTATTTATCTTAATAAATTAGTATGGCTCGTATGAGTTAAACACAAATTTCAAAGAACTTAAAGGACTCAGAGCCGTGATAGGGTGGCAGTGTCTAAATATTCTATTCTAAGTTTATTGCGATATTTATTTATCTTGTTTGATCTCATTTTATCTTTATAATTCCCCAGCAAGACCTAATGCCCAAAAAGTGCCCTAGTAATGCCCACACTGAAAGAAAAGTATTCTATTTTTGAGTGGTTCCCTCTTGATGTTAGAGGATTTTCCTATTAAATACGGTCTCAAGAAGATACTCTAAAATGTAGAGGAATATCCTATTACACTGAGGCATGAAATTTTAACTCGTAATCCTCTTAATGCTAGAGGAATCTTTTCTTCTTGTAATATGCAAATATTCTTATTTTTAGTATTTATATATTTCTTTTAAAACGAGTATCCTCTTAATTGCTAGAGGAATCTTTTTGTGGCGGTTGCAACGCGCTAATCCGGCACTACGCGACACGCGCGCGGGCGCCAGCTTCTGAGTATTCACCAACCGCCGCTAGGACGAGTATGGTGACGGTCAAAAACTCGGAACTTCCGAGTCGGAAGCAAAATTTGCTCTCGCGGGCCTCCTTTTATACCCTACGAGACTGAATTTTGCTTCCGAGTTTTTGGCCGCCACCATGCGAGGCCTAGCGGCGGTCGGTGAACTACTCAGAAGCTGGCGCACGTGCTGCGACTCGCGTGTCCGCGAATATCTTGCGTATCTCCTCTTATTTCAAGAGGCTAGTCGTATTAATGTAATGGAATTGTCTATACAGGAAATTAATCTTAATTCTAACTTATGAGTCTACTCTTTTATAGATGAATATGTGTTAAAGTAAGTGAGAAATGCTTCATATAAGATTTTTTGCTTAGAGAAAATGCTTAGAGGATTTCCCCGCTTATGAATAGAATATTTTTTTTGGGTGCAGTAATACCGCAAATCTGTACACCACAATGCCCTCAGCGGTTTCCCCCTCGTATAATTGCCTATTATGATGAAAAATATGCGGGATACATATTGTACGCTTTATGTAACGACTCCGACGAACATTTGCCTTCGGTTGACGAATGGGCGACAGGCTGCTTTCTATCTCATCGCAGTTTCGCGAAGGCAGGTCTATTGCGATCCTGTTTTTACATAGTAACCCAGTGGTACATAGTAACCCCGCGAGAAACAATTTACGATAAACCGTATTAGCGTTCGGCGGCTCACAAAGCCGATCGACGGTTACCATTCACCGCAGAATCTTGTTAAGCGCTTTAAAGTTGCGCTACGCTTTCCCGCGTCCGACATTGTCCCCTTTCGTCGATTAATGGAATGCGTAAAGCTACGTGACAGCCGTGGGTTTACGTTGTCGCGGTCGACTATGCTTACATAGAGGCGGAGAGCGGAAACAACAATCTAAATTCACGTAAATCGATGATCGTTGATCCAATCGCGAAACGCCGCTGGATCTCGACCATTATTTTTGACACGATTCGGGAAAGCAGCTTCGGAAACTTTTTCCCGAATTGGGGGATTTCGCATTGCTCGCGCTAATAGTCCGTTTTTAAACTTGTTTAAACTGTTATCAAAAATAGTCCTTTAATTGCTCTTCGAAAATTCTAAGTATTCCGGGAAGAATACAATTTGTTTTTAATGCACCAGGAAGTTTCTGTTTGAAACAGCAACGTGATATTCTTGGGAGCTCCTGAAATAAAATGCAAACCTCGTGTGAGATAACTCACTTATTTCATCGTTCTATTTTTTTTCCGTGCTTTTATATTAGCTGATAGTATATGTGCGCAACTGACACTCGAGCATTACAATAATCATGGAATCGTTTCATTTATACCCGATCAAATTTGTTACACTTTATTAAATACTTAACTGAGCCAATAACTCGATATCATAAGGACTGATTGATGAGGGGATCTGCTTCGTGGAATTAATTTGACGAACGTAATCGACTTAATCTCTCGAGTTTTACTGATATTTCCGGGTTAATGAATATTTTCGGAATACGAGGGGCGAAGCCGCAGAGTAAACAGGTAATGTAAATGCCGGGCGAGAAGGCGACGCGTGATCGAAGGAAGCGCATACCGGCGTGAGGTGCGCGATGTAGATATCCTCAGTAATTGGCCGATAGGTACTCGCGGATTATGCACTTACATAGGATTTCCCAGATACTACGGGGGATACGGATGCACGATCGATCGAAATATTGTCGGTATCGATAAGTCTGTTTACGCCCAGACTCGATCTCACGTTGTTGCCTTACTCGTTCCCAGCTCGTTAACGTGCTTCGAACCGCTTTGGAGCTTGGTTACGTAATTAAAGTGTCGGCGAGCCCACGGATCAGATACCTCGGATATTAGACTTCAATTTTCCTTACGGTCCGCACTTCGTATGTTCACTTCTTAATTACTTTCCGCCTTAGCGGCTTTCGAGAGCGATTGAGCTGCACTTGTGGAAAATGTTTCCTTCAAACGTCGCAATGTATTATTACGTTATGGAGCTTCATGTTATCGGCGCATTGATATTGTAATAGAGAAATTAGCCCCCGCGTACGAAAATCTATCGTTCCGGTTGCTAAGTTAGCATTTTTTTTTTACAATCGAAGTTTCGATTGAAAACATATATATTTGTCGACCTTGCCCGCAACGAATGGAGTGCCCATAGCCGATTAAAGCGTAACAAATTGTGCCACGCTAAAATGCCGCCTTACAGCATGACGTCTCTCGTTTCCAATTTCAACGCCCGAGGCCGTGCGTGTACACGTGTTGCTTTCACATATGGAAGACTGTGTGAGAGCAGTTGTGGACAACCCTCGCGTTAATCCCTTTCATTGGTCGTGTGCCACGCGCAGGACATGTACGGGGATATACGTAAGAGATTAGGTGCTGTAAGGCTATATACATTAGCGTGTGTGTGCATATCGCAGTGCATTCGTGCGATCCATGTGCCGCAGGATTCATGTGTGCGATCACATGTGCGAACGTTATTTCGGACTTTCGATGCTAGCACTTTTCATATACAAATTTAACGCGGTAACTATACGGAATATGTCTTTTAATACATACGTGCATACATTTATGAATACATGTTCAAGTATCAAGTATAAATCAACTACCTATACATACACGGAGAAAATTTTCTCTTCAAATTTACCCGGAAAATCGTGTAATCGTGGGACAACACGACATTTCGAAGAGTTTTATGACATTTTTCTGAAACTATATCATACATTTTGTTAGTAAAGTTTAAGAAACTCTCATATAGTTCTTCAAAATGCCATATTGTCCCACGATCACACGATTTTCAGGGTAAATTTTAAGAGAAAATTCTCTTCGACACATTTCGAAGGATTTTATGACATTTTTCTGAAACTTTACCATACATTTTATTAGTAAAATTTCAAAAAACTCTCATAAAGTTGTTCAAAATGCCATATTGTCCCACGATCACACGATTTTCAGGGTAAATTTTAAGATAAAATTTACCCTGAAAATCTCTCCGTGATACACATCTGGAAAAAGGATTGATTTAGGTTAAACAAATGAGATGCGTTGAAATCGTGTTTCTTTGAAGCTACTGAATTTTCATTTACTTGTACTAAGACATTTGCTAGATCTGAAGGGATAGATATAAATTCTCTTAGAGATTTTAGTCCCCATCAAATAAAATTTTGATTGAGGTAAAGAAATCATTTCGTTGAAATTTAATAAAAGTTTGGTAAAAATTCAGAGAAAATTTGTTCGATTTCCAATTTTGTTCTGGGTGTACAGATGCATACCCACATATGTACTTGCTCGAATAAAGCGATTCCATGATTATTGCAGTGCTCGAATATCAATTGCATATATATTATTATACAGGGTGTCCTGAAATACGCGAATCAAAATACCATAGCAAGAATGTCGTCGAAAAAATAAATTCAAAAGTTATTTGCCATTTTTCGTTCCGAGCAGTAGTTTTTTTTAGATAAAAAGGTTCAAAACAGGCCAATCATACATTATGGTTGAACGGAAACCTGTCCGTTTAGTGCACTAACTCTATCGACGCGCGACTCACGGACAGGTTTCCGTTCAACCGTAATGTATGATTGGCCTGTTTTGAACCTTTTTATCTAAAAAAAACTACTGTTCGGAACGAAAAATGGCAAATAACTTTTTAATTTATTTTTTCGACGACATTCTTGCTATGGTATTTTGATTCGCGAATTTCAGGACACCCTGTATATACATACACACGATGTATACATTACATTATAAAAAGGAGCTACGCGGGCTGTTTCAAATGTGTAACGTATGTAGGTATACAGCAAGATGTAGACTCGTTTATTTTAATTGAAAATATACGTACACCTGGATTAGAATTTCGTAGATACACGCAATCGCGAAGGTATCTATGCTAATTTCCTTTGCCACGTTATACCAGCTTTCATAGACACCGTAGGTATGCACGACATATATAGAATTCTGAATCATAGCGGTCGTGTATGGAGAGCGTGAATACGGGTTATGCTAATTCCGTCCGGTGGCGTGCGTGCTTTCAGGGATGCATCATTTGAGCAAAAGTATGCTCTCGAAATATATACAGATGCATACCCACACGTGCACACGATCATATATGTACATATTGTATGTGCTCCTACTTACTTACGCCACGCGTCTAGATTATGACTTACGCGCGCCCACGTATCACAGATTGGCCTTTAATTATTTTTATCGTGAAAATTGGGTCGACAAAAAAGGATATCGTATGACAGCATCGGTCGATCGAGCCTTTCTATTACTGCAATATGAGTAGTAATTTTAATCTTTGTGTCGCGATGAAATTTAAATTTCTGCGCTGTCAAATCACCGGTTATGACTGCGCTCATTAAACAGTAAGATTTCAACGCGGCGATAACATTCATCGCTATATAAGCGAAATCCGTATTTTGGAGCGGTTTCGCGAGATCGCGAATTCTTATGGACGTTGCGACCTGATATCGCGCGGTTATCTTTGTCGTGGAACGAGCTTGCACAGAGGCGTGTTCCGCGAGCTCGGCCCGATAACTTTCAGGCTCTCGTCCCTCGGCATCGCGAGAATCGCTCGCGCACGCTGATACGAGATCAGAGATAACAAGCGTTTACACGGAAGAGGATTTGAACTTCGGAGCAAAGCGAGTGGCTCTCGTTTCAACCCTTCTAGACCGCTTTCGTCCAACCCTCCCCTCCCCCTCGATTGCGCCATCCAACAGCAACAACAAGAGCAGAAGCATCGATGGCGGTGGAACCCTCATTCCGCATTGCTCTAACACAACTTGCGGCTAGTAATTAGAGTAACAATGCAGAGCGCTCCTTGTAACCGCAAACTCCGCCGTTGGCGTGTTATGCAATTATTATAACTCAGGAGAGCGAAGGGCTTTATAACGATTGAAACTGCGCATCCGCACGCCGCAGCGCGCGAGCGTACGCTTCGCGCGGAAATAGCTAAGCTGCTTCGACAGTACTGCGGCAAAGTTTTCGAGCGTATCCTTTCTCGTGCTTTCTATTGCCGTTGTCAACGCGGCGTGTTTAATCTCAACTGAAATTTTATTTCTTACTTTTCTCTTTTTAAAACACGAGAGTTTCACACGATAGGTAAATGATAAGCGACGATTCCCAAATATTCTAAGCGGCAACTGTTAATATTTACATATTAAAAGCCTACACGGAAAAAAAAGATTAGCTGCCATAGCTAAAACGTAGTAAAATAGGGACAACTAATATTTTTAGTTGTGATAGCAAAATATTTAGCTATCACAACTAAAAATATTAATTGTCCCTATTTTACTACGTTTTAGCTATGGCAGCTAATCTTTTTTTTCCGTGTATAACTTTTCTTATAAAAGAAACTATTGCTACCATTCAGTTTGTAAAACGCAATAGTAATAAAGTAGAAACGGCGAGAGGCAGTTTTGGTTACGAGACTACGTTGAATCGCGAATTTAACACTTCGGGGAGAAACTGTCACATAAATCCCGCGAAAGACTTTACACCGAATACACCAAGTTCCACGTGCGTCCATAAAGCTTAAGATCGTCGCTCTCTCCTAAAATCTTCGATGAAATTTCGACGGATTTATCGTGGCAGTCTTGAAAGTGCGACAGATCTAATCCATGCTCCTGGTGTATTTTCGTCGAACACTTGTCGATATCAAGAGAGGCGGACAAAATATCTCTTCCTAGATCACTCGAGGCGTAGGCTTATGCAGCGAACAACTCCAATATAACGGCAACGTGATGCTGATTCTTGATCGAAGAAGCACACGCGGCAACGAAGGAGAATGACACGGGAAAAAAGTTAAGTCAACTAATGCGAGAGAACGGCGGTGTAAACCGTCAATCCGGCAGCTTCGGCAACAAGCGTCTCCACTTCCCCGTCAGTCAAGCTAAGCCTCTTTTCGAGGGCTTAAGATCGCGACCGTAGACCTGTCGGACAAATGAGAAGAATACACCGGGACATCGTCTAAATATTCCATTTCGACTGGAAGACTGTCGATATTTATAGGGTTCTAAGATTAATTCTCGTGTAATTAGTTAGTGTAAGTCGAAGTTTAATATGCTAAGATTACGTCGGAATTAGATTATAAATATCTTGCATATCATGTTAATTAAGTTTGTTAAAAAAAATGGCGTGTCACTGTTCTCTTTTAAGTCTAACAATGTTTTTTTTGAAACCCCGAACTAAAGCTCTACAGAAACTGCCTCTTATTTTTTTTATGCAGCTAGCAGTTTGCGAGTTGAAATAATTGAAACTAAAAGTGTGAATAGCTTCACTTTTTATTAGCGAACAGATCATTTCATCGGTATTGGAAAATGGTTTTTAATACCACGTGTATACACATAAAATTTGAATAAAATGTCCCTCGGCGTTTTCTTGAATTTTCGAAATCTTCATTTTTATTTTCTTGAGTTTGACACTCTGCAGTTTGGAAACAAAGCAGTTTAGGACGTACGTTTATTGAGTATCTTCATAAAATGAGGAATATCCCCTCACAATGTCGACGCTTACTAGGAAACAGCCTGTATATACTTCTACATATGTGTATACAATGCAATTGTTGCTTTTGCAATAATTGCAATGGGTAGCAATGCGATACAACAGAGCGCGTCTTGGAGAAAGAGACGGCTTTACGAAAGAAAGTGATAAAAGCGTGATGCAGATAAAAGTGCTATTAGTCGTCTGCAGACGTTGACAAACAGCTGTGGAAATCAGTCTTTCTCCGTAATGAGACATAAAAGCATTTAAAAATAATTGGTGAGAGACGGCAATCGCAGTGAAGAGAAGACGAGAGAAAGATGCGCCGTTTTAATGGGGAAACTCTTTAAATCGAACGCTTGAAGCTGCGTCTCACTCACTGAACTCACGTCGGCGTCCTTTGAGTAATTATCGACTCGCTGGGACAAGGTGTCGATGATGGGCGTAATTAATGTCCCGTCTTTCCCGTCTTTCCCGCGTCTCTTTAACACGATCATCGTTAACTAGCGTAAAGTATAATGAACCTTAAGACGAACGCTAGATATATTGCCGTCCGCAAAACGCAATCCCGTTATCGCGTAATGATTGGTTCGATAGCCTTGATAAGTCCTCTCGATCGAAACGACGATTTTCGCCGAGCAAGACATTAAGTTCCCTCGGCCATAATTTACTACGGGCGGTCCGTCCCAGCGTTCAATCTCCGGAAAATTTCAGCCCGTCGCCGAGATCCATGCCTTCTCGCGATTCCGTCAGTTTGTATTTTTGCCTTTGCGAAACCCGGGGTTGGTTTTATTCCAAGAGAAATGTAGGTTGTAGAGAAACGATTGCGAGGATATTACATCATTGTTACGGCAGCTTTCCTCTCGCTGACTCTGCAGCTGTTTTCTTTGCCGTATCGGGCTCAAGGGTTTCGTTTATGAACCCAATTCTTCTGAGTTGAGTCGCTAGCGACTTGTGGATTATTTCGCTGATGCGTCATTTTGGACATACAAAGTGACTAAACAAGATTTCACCAAGCTGCAAGATGGTAGCTTTACAAAAGTATCGGAGACAGATGTTTTTCACGTCAAGTTTATGTAATTTTGATTTTTCTTACAATGATTATTTCTTGATAATATTCAGCTGTATGCAGATCGTTGGAAAAATTGTGGACAGCTTTATAGAAAAGTAACTGAACCTTTCTTAAATGAATCCACGATAAACACATTATTAAAACCCGATTAAGGTATACGCCTTCTACTCTTTATAAATGACCACTTTGCTAAATAAACTGTAATTTAAGAATTAAATGGTAAATTTTACTTAAACTGTACATACACAATTATTAGAGCAAAAGAAAAGAACGCTCATTCAATTATGATGAAATATATCGAAGTGAATGAACCGTACGGACAGCTGTGACGGTTAAGATACGACCAGTCCGCGTTTTCCTCGCAATTAGTAACGATCTTCCGGCCCGAGCCTGTCATTATCCAAACCCTGTCGTTAATTCGAGAGAGTCTGATCTTAGTAGCAAAGCCGCCTTCAAGGCGGATCGATAATGCTTGCTTGAAATTATATCGGCGCACGAGATCGGTATTAACAAGGCTATTCCAGTATGCTAATTGTGAGAACGTCGTAATTATCCGATGAACTTGATATACTTTGTCCGATTTCACTTCGGACTTTGAATCTTTCGAAGAAATCAATTTTGGCGTCAAACGCCTCGGTTCCACTCCTTATTTTTTTTTCTCTTGATCAAGATACATTAATCAGTTTCTCTTCCTTTTTTTTTAATCCAAGAGATAATTTATTCGCAGAAATGCAGCTCGGTGTAATGCGAGCATTTACTGCTCTTTTATTGGCCGTAATAATTATTTTATACAACTCGCCCTGATTGTCGCGCTTCAAATCGATGCTACCGAAACAGCCGAGACAATCGACAGTTTAGTGTCCTTCTTCGGCGTTCGCGCTCTAATGTTAGCTGAATAATAGAGCGCGATTGTAATGGAGAGAAACTACGTACGGTATCGCTGTTATCGTGCATCGTTGACGGGAACTTCACTCGAGCACACCTGATGAAAGTTAGAGTTGTCTGTTATTAACGACTGAGACGGATGCGAGAGTGCTGTCGCTGGGAAGCGTTATCGCGGGAGAAAATGCGCCCCCGTGGGATAATCGATTCCCAGAAGGACATATCGTGGATCATTCACGTCGCGACCGATAAACCCGTGTTCTAGCTTTTCCGGCGGGGACCGAGGGGGGTACGGGGTGCACGGGACGAGGGGAGGGAAAGGTGGAGCACCGATAACGTTACGGTGAATCGACATTTAACGCGAGTGGATCGCTAGGACGAAACGGTCGCGAGATAAGGCGAACGAGCAGACACGTAAATGGCTGGTGGCAGCGCTGAAACGGATAAAAGGTTCGATCAGCGCGCTCCCCGCTTTCCCACCGTACACTGGATTATCCGCGAGGTTTTGCGAGATTACGCGAGGGGCACTCGGCCGTCCAAGATCAGCCCTGGCGGTCATGCACTCCTCTCTCTCTCTCATTCTCTATCCTTTCTCGAAGACTTTCCCCAATTGTCGTCTCTCGTGGATCCATCTACAAAATGGTACCGACTTATCGACGTCGACCTGTCGACAAACGTCTGTCGGTTTCTCTCGCGACTCTACTAGGGAAGCGTTTCTTATTTTAAAAATCTCGGGGAAACCTGGGACTTGCGGGATTTTCCTGAATCATTCCGCCTTGTTAAAATACGATGATTTAGAGTTGGCGGTTTTAAGTCGGCTGACTCTGCAATTAAGGGCAGCAATTGTTCTTCGTCAAACGTTTTAAATTGAAGAGCGGCTCGCTGACGATGATCATGCAATGTAATATTGCCGGTCTGGCTGTATTGCTCTTTGCGGCCTCGCGAAGAAAGATGGATACCATTGAAATCGGAAACTGCTGTCCGCTCGTAATGCTCGCCTCTCAAACTATAACAGCATCGAGGGTTCTCTATTTCGCGTAATCTCCCGGTCGTTTGTACGGCGGCAAGATAAGACAGCAACGAAAGGCTAGAGTAGCTAGGAGATGGGACGATGTCGAAACGATATTTCACTCAGAATCTGCCACGTGGGAGCAGGCCAGGTCGCAAATTTAATATTGCCTTGTTATGCGGACCACGAACCGTCCGTCGTGTTCCCGTGGCGAAAGAAATCAGACGTGCCGACGCAATCAAAGTGGAAATGTCGTGTCCCTGAATAGCGGATTCTCACGCGAAAATTAATCCCTTAAAATGAATAGCGCCATCGTCGTACATTCTCCCACGAGAGTGACGTCCGCGGTTAGATTATCGCGCAACTGATACCTCAGAGGGACCAGAGATACTTTCCGGGTGTGACGGCGTTGAAGTGTCTTACGGAAGTGACAGCGGGAAGATCGCGCGGGAGACAATCGAAAATCCGACGTTTTAAAAGCACTTTGCGGAAACGGAAAGTGCTTCCCTCGTGATATTTGTTTCGGCCCGAAGTTCAGTTATCATCGGGATTTGGACGAAGTTTGATGTCTATCTATGAATTTCAGCCGGTATTTAGATGTTTTGTCACGAATAGTCTTTCAATTCAATACTCGTGCAAACTGGAAAATAAACAAGCTACTGGAGCCGAAGCTGACGACCGAAGCAAAATTTTACAGCACTTTTTATTTTAGTAATGTGACAGTTTTACTTCTCAAAATAAAATTTTCCCATCCCGTTCACATGAATGCCCTCAATCGTGCGAATTCTGAGACAAAGCGTATAGATGACGAACAGAGAGAAATGATGAAAAATACTCTTCCTCTTTACCTTCGCGAGAATTCCCGACGGCAGAAATCTCGTAGACAATTGTTTAGAGGCACATTGTAGCAATGGCGTCTCGAAATCGCTTCTTCACAAACCACAAAAGCGGTATATATTCCCCCATGTGGAACATGACAGAGCGTTGCTATAATAGGCGGATTTTTACGGGGCTTTTTCTTCTTAATGGACAATCGAATCGTTGCATCGCGGGCGGCTCCGCACGCGATTTGCATCGGGGATTTTCGCTTCACGTGCCACGTGGCCGTTTTCTCGGTGTCGCAGTTATCCGCAATTTACGATCTGGGAAGGCAAAATATGTACATGGCCAAACTAATCGGCCGTCAAATTGTAAGACGAAAATATATCTTCGTATAATTAAGCATAATCGGCAAACGCGAGCAAGTGCTAGAAAATTTGCCCTCGGCAGTTGGGGCCCCCCAAGTTAGCGTTACCAGTTTCCGTTACCCACGACGCTGCACTGTGACTGTAGCAATGTCGCTGCAGCAATTAACTATGAATCATATGCAGTTGCGTTGTAAAAATGAAGAATGTTTTCGTGTATGATGGTCGTTCGTCATTATTTCGCTATTAGCATCACGTAACGTGTCACGTAACTTGTTTTTATCACTAGTGCACGTACATATTTTACACAGATGTTACATATTTTTTTCCGGTTCTTTGGCATCGATCTTTTTTCTCGGAAACCAGATGCAATTGCGCATACTTATTAATATTATTAGAACAATACATTACGCGCGCGTCATTTAGCATTATCCTAATTTTTTCATTTTAGATTGTTCCATTCTCTCGACAAGTTAGTTACTTATCTGCCGGTAGATATCATTTCGGTGCATCCTGATTATTTTTCCAAACTGTCTCTCGGTTTTAAATTAAATTTTACTTTGTATCATTCTCCTTCACGCAATTAGATGTTTAACCTGAACTTGTGTTTCTTTAACTTTTTGTTTATGCTCTAACCTTCTTCAAGTATATTTTTTTACAAACTGTCAAACATAGACATAGTAAATATAGACTGAGCGCCTCATTGAATAAGTTGAAGCTTGTGAAGAGAGAGAGAGAGAGAGAGAGAGAAAATTTAACCCTTTGAAGCATGGTGGTAACCCACGTTACCACCTCAACTTCTTTACTTTTTGGCCATTTAATTTCTAGTTAACGCATTTGGGTCGGGTTTTTTGCATTTTTGGGGTTTCTTAGCGATAAAAGAACATAAAAATAAGTTGAGTAGCCTTTAATATTTATTGTAAAAGTCTTGATAAATAGAGTTGCGAACAATCCAAATAATTCGATTACTAATTGTGGGCCCCAAAATGGGTTGCTGTCTTTTTTCCCCAGAGATAAATGCGACCTACAAGTGAGATCATATAAACTATTTACGCCTAAATTACGACACTTTCTGAACTTTGTTGTTACGCAACAGATTACGTTTATTGTCGCCGGGAAGTATTTTTTAAACAAAATATCGTTCGAGGCCCGTCGGCGACTTTATTCGTCCATTTTAGGAGTCAGATCGTTCCTGAATTCGATTCGGAGCAGCACTCGCCCGAGCGCCGTTGCGCCACGTTAATTTCCGTTTCCGCGGAGTCGAAGTGGGCAAAGTTTAAAACGTAGGCTCGTTTAACAGTTCATTAGCCGCGCCGCATCTTCGACTCTGAATTATGCAAAAAGTGGAGCAAGCGCGCGGGATGCTTCGCTCCCTGTTATCTCACTTTACGGGAGCTCACGTTTCGCGGCCAGTTTCGTATCTCATTTGCACGATCCTGGCCGATCGTGCCGCGAAATCCCGCTCAGCAGGAACCGCGGAATTCTCGTGAGGAGCCCACGGCGTGCCGTGAATATTCGATTTCTTCGCCGCCGGCCTCAAAGCTACGGCCAGTTCCGCGCCGTTGTTGCCGCGACCTTTATTTTCTTACGCTGGGAAACGCAATTGTCGCACGTCTTATTAAAATCGAAGGAAATAGAAAATTCATGGTTGCATTTCCTCCCATTTCATCCCATAAATTTATCGTTGTAACTTTCTGAAAAACATTCCGAGATATAGAGGCGTCTTTGGATACTGTCAGGGGAACAATATCTTCAGGGAGCGAGCCCGAAGTACAGTATCGCGCAGTACGTGCATGTTGCAATATATCTGCGCGGAGACGGTATTACAATATTAAAATTTTGAATGCATCGTCTGCTTCCAAAAGAGAGATGCGAGTGGCGCGCGACGAATTTATTTTTCATGTAGCATCGTGGAACAAGAGCGAGTCGAAATTTCAACGGCTGCGAGTGAGCGGCCCGTGCGTGTCAACGAAATTGCGTTCGCCCCCCCCCTCCTCCCCCGCCCACCCACCGATGTGGGTGAGTGTCGCGCAAAGGCGCGTCCGCGTACAAGCGTGATACATCGCTTTGATGATTTAGAACGAAGCGCCGTTTGCATTTGCGTCTCTATTTGCACCGCGCGATATTCATTATTGTCTTTCGAGAACCGGGCCGGTTTATTACATTCGTGTGCCTCCGATGGTAGCAACTCTGTCGTCACCTCGAGCTTTTCAATTTAAACGCCGCGGTTCAACGTAACACTTCAATGATTGCGTAAACAAAAATTGTGCCGACCGTATTAAGGATGGATATCGCGGATGCGCCGCACTCAATTTTTACGATCTTACAATTAAATTTATTAGTATTTTATCGGAGGAAAGATAAGCTTCTGATACGAGATAGCAGGGTTTCTGCTAAATTAATAGGCATCGTCTATTGGTTTCTTTCATCTAGTGGGAAATTCATTGTCGGATCGTGTAATCGTTGTGAATAAAGATTTGCGATTCAATTTTCGTGTTCAAATCCTGCTGTCTCATATTAGAAGCCTATCTCATAATAGAAGACTTTCCCCTACTACTTGTATTTGTAAATGCACAGTTTTACATTAAGATAATACTGAATTTTCCAGATCTCCGGTACAAAAATTATACGATAAACGTAATTTAGCGGTGCGATCGCTCAAAGTTTATTTCTGAGAAATAACAACGTTATTGCTCATCTGATGGCCATAAACATTTAAGTGAACTACATCGAATTGTCATTTAATGTGTCCATTGAGTTGAAATTAAGGCATGATTACGGTGCACGTCAAGGTGTAAAGTTAGGCTTAGAATTTACAGGAATACATTATAAGTTCAATCGCAACGCGTGAAATAGCAGTAAATGATTTTATGAATTTTTAAACGATGTAGATGTAACATCAGAATTTAAAAAAAATTTGATCGCAATATTTTTGTTATAAATTCTTTTTAAAAAAATATTTCATACGACGTGTCTTTATGCAGATGACTTTAACCTGTGCCAGTCCCGCTCTATGGAAATATCTAATTCTTATCTAATAATTTTCTGAAACAGTGACAAATCGTGATTTATTTCGTGTCATAGTACTTTCGCGCACAGGCGGGCAAAACATCTGAATAATTTAATGCAGTCTGAAACTTCCATTCGAAGTCTTGGCGCAAGCATTCCATGTTTGAGAAATTAACGTTTATGATACGATATTTTCCAAATAGGACTCGTTAAAGGATCTTGAAATTATTGAATTATGTATACAAATTACCGTTTTGAAATCGAGGCACGATTTGACAGGAGTAATTTGTTTTGATATTCTTTAAGCTTCATCTCGTTTTGCATTTATTATGAATGCAATGGGCTTGTTTTCTGTTCCTGCACTGGTGAACTAGTGCAATAAATTGGAGTAAGACAAGTATATTTTTTCTCATTCTAGCTTACTGCACTAGTTCACCAGTGCAGGAACAGAAAACAAGCCCAATATTTCGCGTTTAGTATATATTACATTATACATATAATACTATCAGAATATTGATAGATGGTTAATCAATAGTTGCAGAAATTTATTTTTCGTTATTGAATCGAGATGTTATATAAAAATTGTGTATTATATGTAACATCTCGAGCCAAAAGTATGTATGTATGTTTGTGTATACAGGGTGATTCAGACCACCCGTACAACCCCTTTATTTCGGAAATAGAACATTTTAGAGAAAAGTGTTTCAGGCAAAAG
>NW_011967119.1:378778-382636 GCF_000949405.1 Vollenhovia emeryi | reverse complement strand
TTGCAATGGTGTTTCAAATATTGAAAATTTTTGTGTATGTAAATTTTATGTGTTACAATACATAAACCATCGCAACTGCATATTCCTGAGATTAAATCAAGTAAAAAAGTCCTGTACTACTTTTCCCTCCGACAAACAGTTATCGAAATATTATAAGCTAAACATGTAAAAAGTTATAATTTTTCTCTTGAATATCTAAAAAAATAGTAGGCAAATAAAAAAATGTTTCAGACAAAAGTTGTTCATATTATTTAGTAGAATAAGATAGTATAATAAACAATAGGGAGTTCCATTTAAAAAAATGACAGCGACCTCCATATAACCATAAAAGATTTATTTTTTCGAAAATTTATTTTTTCATTATATAGCCCTTTTAAAACCGTATAACTTTTGCCTGAAAAATTTTTCTCTAAAATGTTCTATTTCCGAAATAAAGGGGCTGTACGGGTGGTCTGAATCACCCTGTATACATATGTAATTTGCAGAATTAAATTAAACTAAATTAATTACGAACATATAAAATTCGTATTGATTTTATTGATATTAAATTACACAATTACATACATACAAATTAGATATAAATTATGATAGAATGAGAATGAATGAGTTTTAAAGAACAAAAACTATTAAATATTATGTACTATCACGTGGTTATCATTATTTCATTTTTAAAATAAGATTATCTAATAATAATAATTTATCATCGGAAAGGGATATTAGATATCATAATAATTGGATACATTTCGATATACGTGTAATTTCAGTCTCTAATTAGCTTTGAGAAACCGTCCCAACCGAGCTTCTCATTTGTAATAAAATAATAAACAGATGTTGATTAATATTTTGATGGTTGATACATATTATTCTATCCATCCGAAATCTGGGAATTAATTACACTTGCGAATAAATAAGTCATATCAATTATATTGATTTAATTATTCCGATACTTGACTTTACTTCTTATATTTGAAACAAAAAGAAAGATTTAATTATTTTAGAAATATTTTACACGAAAATTATATTATACGTGTTGCGTGTATAAATATTCAGCTTGTAATATTTATCAAACATAAGCACTGCACAATAACTAATATTTTATTTTATCATTATTTGCAAAACTTGACACTTTATAGATTGGATGTAGGCTTCGAGATATATTACAGTGTGCAATATACAAGAGAATCATCTGCATTCTTTTCAATAGCGAGACTGTTAGTTATTTTAAAATATTAATAATAGCATATGTAAATACGTTGCTGCATGCATACCTGGTTTAAAAATATTTTTTGCGTAATTTCTTGAAAAAAAAAAATGAATAATAAAAATATCAAGTTGCGTTTTAAAAATACTTTTTCAATTTGAAAATTGTTACATTTTTCATCCTGCAATTCATTCGTGCTTAATTAATATCGTATTCGGAGAAGCGAAATACAACGAAGATATCGAAATTTCGAAAACATAACGGAGTCTCGGTATTTGTTGAAATTAAGGTTCTCTAAAGTAAGAGTACAGCTAAAACCACATTGCGCCTTGCACCATGAATATATGTAAATTGTAACTTGTTTACTTAATGCAAGTGCCTATTCATTCCTCCATACTGTCGTCCGGTTGGTCGCATCGTTGCCAGTGCATACAAGGTAAAACTCGTTCGCGCTACGGCGAACTGTAACGCCGAACGCATATATGTGTATATCTTTCCATTTGCACAACTGTCTTGAGTTTCGTTATCGCTGCTATTGCTTTGTTTAACTTCCTGAGAAAGCATCCGTAAAGATAACATATAGTTTCCCATTTGTAGTTTCTAATATCCTTAATTGCACCAAGTCTGAAATTATTTGGATTGTGAATAAACTTGGTTAAATTAATGTTGTCGCATGCTTGAAATATTATTTCACCGTGTCCCCTGACATCCAATATAAATCCAATTTTTTTTATTTGAATTTTTTATCGAATTCTGATATTAAATGAATTCATAAAAGTCAAAGTAAGATAAACAGTATCTTTCTACTGCCGAAAGATTAAAATAGAGATATTCCATAATTGATATGCAATATTTCTTCCATATTGAAACTTGTTCTAGGTATTTCAATGTAAAAAATGAATACTGTTACTGTTAATGAATGTTACGCTCGCGTCAAGGCGCCCGGTGTATTTGGACGAGCCGGGGAACAAGATACGTTCCCTGGCAACAGTTTTATTTCAGGACTTTTCCTCTTTAGGGGAGCACCGTCGACCTCTCGAGCCGTAAAGACACGTCGGAGCCTTTCTACAGAGTAAATCATTAAGGCTGTCCCAACCTTTTACCATGAGGAATTATTTATCGGTTATCAACCCAAACTGTAGCCAATTCGGGAGAAAATGGAAACAATCTCGTTATGTATGTCTTAATCATGTAAAGCCTAATTGTATCTTGAAAGATGTAATTAGATATTGCACGATCCAAACATATATGACAAGAATTTTTCAATTTTTTTCCAGAGTTGGCTACAGTTGCAATCGGTAATCCATCGCTCGTGGTAAAAGGTTGGGACAGCCTTAATGATTCACTTTGTACATATTTCGCGAATAAAACTAATATTCGGGAAACCAGTGTCTTTTTTTCACGCGAGCGCGAGTGCAAGGCTCGGATTCACCAACGTCGTTTAACTTTAGGCTTAGCTTAATTCGTTCTTTGTGTCTTTCCAGCTGTCACTTCAGAAAGAGACAAACACGAATTAAACCAAGATTAAAGTTACGCGACGTTTGGTGAAACCAGGCCTAAGTGTGCGAGTGCGGCGTGCGCCTACACGAGAGCGCAACAACACTTTTGTCGGCATTGATGTCCCCGCAGGTTTATGTATGCATATTTAAATCTGCCATTTTATTTTGACCAAGACACGTGACATTTTATTGTAACCGAGTACTATCTCTTCGGTGTACCTGAGCACACGTCAAACTTATCGTGCGATTGTTCCAACGCACTCGCATTATGTTTTAGTGAGGACGCCTAATTTGCGTTCGGCGCTATCCATATTCCGCGTATGCATAATATGATACGATCGCGAATGTTCGGAATGTATGTACCTACCTGTGCCGGCAGTGATTGCAAAGCTCCGGGGAGCTTTGCGAATGTAATATCCGACAGTATACCAAGTTGGAATACGCGGTGGATGGCGTTATGTAATTTATTGACTTAATTATTCCCTGCACCTTTGGAGCCTCAAGTTTAATTGTACATAGAGTAAATCAACGCACGTATGCATAAAACGTACTCCGGACCAGTTTGCCATATTGACAACTATCAGATGGAAAGCACGTTAAATATGATTGCTTCCGTCAAGAGCATCAAAAAGAATATTTAACTCGGTTGCAGTTCCTTTGCTTCGCGATGGAAGTTGTAATTTATTAAATGGTGTTCTTATTATTTTACGCACGACTTGTGATGGAATTTGTTCTCGTAACAATATTTGCTTTCTTTCATAATTTATACACCCGCAGAAAAAATTTCCTGATCCAATGCTGTTACACTTGAATGTATCATAAAATAGGATCGATATAGCGCCAATCGTATTTATTAGAGAAAGTAATATTTTAATCTTAAGTAAAAGATTCTAAAATCTAGAGTAAAATGTTAGTATGTATTTTGTCGAATTTCGTGGTGCCAACCTCGTGCGTTGTACGATGGAGGGAAAATTTTTTCTAAACGCAAGAATGTACAAACTTACACCCACAGAAAAGATTTCCAGATCCAATGCTATTATACTTGACTGTATCATAAAATAGGATTGATATAGAGCCAATCATATTTATTCTAGAGAAAGGAATATTTTATTCTTAAATGGAAAATTCTAAAATCTAGGATAAAATGATCTTGATGTT